>NC_133527.1:106603136-106907636 GCF_048544455.1 Silene latifolia | reverse complement strand
TGTTGTTGATATTGTTAAAGTTAATATTTTATTAGAATATTAGGAATTGGTTAAAAATGTTGGAAATTGGTTAAAAATGTAAGTTAGAAATTGTTATGTTTGTTAGAAATTAGTAGTATATTAATTGCTTATAAATTGTTATGTTAGTTATAAAAGTTAATATATTAGTAAAATGTTGGAAATTGGTCAAAAATATTGTAAATTCGTTAAAAATATAAGTTAGAAATTAGTAGTATACTAGTAGAATATAAATTGTAAGTTAGAAATTGTTTTAAAATATAAGTTAGAAATTGTTATGTTAGTTAGAAATTAGTAGTATATTAATAGCTTATAAATTGTCATGTTAGTTATAAAAGTTAATATATTAGTAAAATGTTGGAAGTTGGTCAAAAATGTTGTAAATTGGTTTAAAATATAAGTTAGAAATTAGTAGTATACTAGTAGAATATAAATTGTAACTTAGAAATTGTTTTAAAATGTAAGTTAGAAATTGATATGTTAGTTAGAAATTAGTAGTATATTAATAGCTTATAAATTGTTACGTTAGTTATAAAAGTTAATATATTAGTAAAATGTTGGAAATTGGTCAAAATGTTGTAAATTGGTTAAAAATATAAGTTAGAAATTAGTAGAATATAAATTGTAAGTTAGAAATTTGTCTAAAATGTAAGTTAGATATGATTATAAACTAATGTCAAACGTTAGAAATTGGTTTAAAATGTCAATTACAAATTGTTATGCTAATTAGAAATTAGAAGAATATAAATTGTAAGTTAGAAATTGGTTTAAAATTAGTAGCCATTGTTTTTATTGTTGATGTTCAAATTATTGTTTGTTTTGATGTTGACCTAATACCCGTTCAAGAATTTCTCATTAGGAGCAATTCTTGAATAGTCCCCGTTTTGGGACTGTGTTTGTACGTTTCAAGTCACTTAGGTAGTAAACACGTACTTGTGATTTATTAATGACGAAAGAGTTTGGTGACGATTCCTTTAATGTTCTCTAAATACATATGTGGAATAATTATTTATTCTACATTGTGTATTTGGAGAACTGAGGGGAATTGCTGCCAAATTTTTTCCTCATTAATAAATAATAGGTGTGTGTTTACTAGTGACTTGAAACGTACAATGACGGGTTTAGGTTGGAGTGATAAGGACCCAATTCGAAGATGGAGTACTTGTTGACAATAATTATATATTTGTGTGATAATATTTATTGTGTATTCTTGGTTGCTATTATTCTTATTTTACTATTGTTTGTTTATAATATAGATATATTTAAATGTAGATACATAACATGAAAACATTAGAACGAGCGTGGATGTATGAAAGATTAGATGAAAAAAAGAAACCTAAGGTTGAATTTGCAAAGGGTGTGAGGGAGTTTATTGAATTCGCGGAACAAAGTACCGTGTATAAGGATGTAGGTGAAATGAAGTGTCCATGTAAGAAATGTAAGAATGTAGCTGATAGAGGGAAGAGGGATGTTCTAAGTCATCTTTACTCGTATGGTTTTGCCGATAATTACTATGTATGGACGCACCACGGTGAGAAGTTGCCTATCCAAGAAAGTACGAGTAGCGTGGTTAGTGGAAATACTTACGAGAGATGGTAGAAAATGCATTACGTAATAATATTGAACAAATATTGGAAGATCAACTTAATCCCGACGACCTTAGCGATGAAGAAGTGCGTTATGAAACCGCAAACCCACAAATTTCTTCCTTCTTTAAAATGCTAGAACAAGGTGAACAACCAGTGTATAAGGGAAGTAATATGAGTTTGTTGCAAGCGGCCTCTAGGTTGGTAACACTCAAATATGAGAACAACATATCTCTTAGATGCGTTGATGGTTTTATGTCGTTCGTTGGTGACATTATTCCAAAGGATAATCAAATGGCGCGCAATTTTAATGAGATTAAGAAGGTGCTTAAGGGATTGCAACTACCCCATGATAAGATTGATGTATGTCCTACTGGATGCATGCTTTTTTGGGAGGAAAATGCTAATCTTGAGGAATGCACAAAGTGCCATGCAGCTCGGTATAAGAGTGCAAAGAATTCATGTGGGAGACGAATTCCTTGTAAACCACTAACTTATTTCCCGCTTGCACCAAGGTTACAATGACTATATTGCAACCAAGCACATAGCAGGTGAGATGAGTTGGCATAATAAAAACTCTAGATTAAGAGAAAGGGGGACAATGGCACACCCAAGTGACGGAGAAGCATGAAAACATTTCGATAGAGAGCATCCAGAATTTGCAAGTGAGCCTCGTAATGTTCGGCTGGGTTTGTGTACAGATGGATTTGACCCTTTTGGGCAATTTGGGAAGAATTACTCATGTTGGCCCAAGATTGTCACTCCGTACAACTTACCTTCTTGGTTATCCATGAAGAGACAATTTATGCTCTTTTCTTTGCTCATTCCAGGTCCTAAGAACCCTAAGGCAAATTTGGATGTCTACCTCCAACCGTTAATCAAAGAGTTGAAAGAACTTTGGGAAACTGGCGTGTACACCTATGATGTCTCTAAGAAACAAAATTTTCAATTAAAGGCTGCATTAATGTGGACGATCAACGATTTCCCTGCATATGGTATGCTTTCCGGTTGGTCAACAACTGGGTACTGTGCTTGTCCTTATTGTCAAGAAAAAGACCATAAATCTTTTTCGCTAAAACATAGTGGCAAGGTTTCTTGGTTCGATTGTCACCGTGAGTTCTTAAAACCTGATCATCCTTTCCGCAATAATTGTAAGCATTTTTTTAAAGAAAAGGAAAACTGATACCCGCATAGCCACAACGAAACTAACCGGTGACGAGGTGTGGGATAGGGTAAAAGATTTACCAAAAATAGTTGATGCTCCTGATCAAGAATTAAAAAGATTGAAAGACAAGAAGGAAGGTTGGTGGAAACAAAGCATATTTTGGGAACTTCCTTATTGAAAAACGCTGTTGATTCGACACAACTTAGATGTTATGCACATTGAGAAAAACTTTTTTGAACAGATTATCAACACGGTGATGAATGTACCAAAAAAAACTACATTTGGACCTAAAGGTAAAGCTGACTTTATTGAAAATTGTTATAAATGGCCTATAACATCTACGTTTGTTTTAACAACTGCTGAAAAAAAGGCTTTGTGTGATTGGGTTTGTTCTTTGAAATTCCCGGATGGTTATGCTTTGGATTTAAGTAGGTGTGTCGATCATGTGAAGTTCACTTTGCATTCGATGAAAAGTCATGATTGTCATGTCTTTATGGAGTGTTTATTACCTGTTGCTTTGAAACATTTACTCCCGACGGCTTCTTGGAATGCAATAACGGAGATAAGCCAATTTTTTAGAGACTTATGTGCATCTACAATTAAGGTTGAATCTATGGAATATTTAGAGTCAAATTAAACATTGTGGAAATAATATGCAAGTTAGAGAAGATATTTCCCCCATCTTTCTTCAATTCCATGGAGCATTTGCCCATTCACTTACCTTATGAAGCGAAAGTTGGAGGACCTGTTCAATATCGATGGATGTATCCATTTGAGAGGTAATATATCACTCATTTACTCTTTTAATCATTTATTTCGGAATGAAAATAATAACTAACTATTCATTTACAAATTCAATATATTTTTAGGTTCCTTAATCATTTGAAAAAAAAAAGATTACCAACAAAGCCCGGGTGGAAGGTTTCATATGCAACGCTTTTTTGTTAGAGGAAATTTCCAATTTCTCTTCTTTATATTTTGAAGATCATATTGACACAAAAGAGAAAGACTTGGATGTTGGTTTGAATTTAGAATACCATCTAAATTCAAACCTACCCACGTTATTCAATGATGACATGGGAACTACAACCGGGAAATATATTGAGAGATTCTTGGATGAGAAAGAGTTCGAAGAAGCTCACTTTTATGTGCTAAGGAATTGTGAAAAATTGTTAGAGCGTTATGAAGTGTAAGTTACGTCTTCTTTACTAAATTCATTCTTAATTATTCTGCTTGGCTTAAATTATAAATAATATATAACAAAAACATGTTATTGATATAAGGAGTTTGAGACACATATCAAACTAACATTTCCTGATGTTGTTTTGTCGGATGACGTTTGGAGCAAACATGACAAAAGTTTTACGAAATGGTTCAGAAATGAAGTAAGTTATACATTTTATTTAAAATAGACAACTAACACATTACTTATTTAAGAATGATAAAATTATAACACGTTAAAACATATCTTATTGAATAGGCTTATAGATTGAAGGATCCTTTAATTAAGACTCTAGCAATGGGTCATAGTAACATGGTGAGGACTTGGAGACGATATTGTATCAATGGTTATAAATTTCGTGCTTTTAAGGAGAAGGTTGATATTCCGAAAGCTACCTTAAGCAATGGGGTTTGTGTAAGTTCCCCAGAAGGGTTGGACTACTATGGAATTGTAAATGAAATAATTGAGCTTGATTATTATACCGGTCAAAGGATTTATAGGGTCATATTGTTTAAATGTGATTGGTTTGATAATTCTCCACAAGGACTCAATATCCATAAGGTTTACGGACTTGTAGATGTAAACCAAGCAAAGAGACTTCGTGGACATAATCCTTTTGTGTTAACCTATCAAGTCGATCAAGTTTGTTATTCTCCTTGTCCAACAACTAAGCAAGATAATCAATGGTCTGCGGGTTTTAAAATCAAGGCTAGATCAAATGTCGACGCTCCTGTTAAAGAAATTGACTTTCAAGAAGATGTTGTCAATGATCATTCCATTTCACCAATTTTGGTGGAAGACATCGGGAGTGAAGATAAATACGAAGTGGTTATAGAAAGAGGCGAAGAGGATAAAGATAATGATGAAGAAAAAGAAGAGGGAGAAGAGTGGGAAAATGAGGAAGAAGTGCACGAAGTCGGAATGCTTTTTTCAGAAGATGAAGCTCTTTTAATTCGTAGTGATAGTGATAGTGATGGAGATTAGTTAGAATTTTATTCAGTTTTTTTGGTTAACAATAATGTTAATCCATTTGTCTAAAACTATGATGTTTATTTTGAGTTAAGGTTAATTTTAATACAATTTATTGTGTGATTTATTTTTGTTAACTTTCTTTTGTGATTTAGACATGTAGTGCGTTATGTATCACATATTTGACTAACAATTTGGAATATTTGCAGTTAGTAATTATGGTAGGTCGTGGAAACATAATTATAAGGATGTTTGGAGGTGGTAGTCGTGGACGACGTGACCGGGAGGAGGAGGAGGAGGAGGAGGTAGAGCAGCCGCAGCCACAACCACAACCACAGCCACACCAGGAGCATCTGCTAGAGGACATGCGAGTTGTTCTATCAGAGGATCCTGCCAGAGGATCCTGGTAAGTAATGTTTTCCCTTTTTATTTTTTATTGACTTTCTTGTATATTATTTAAATAATGACGCATTTCAAAATATTTTAAAAAATATCAACTATAATAGGTAATATTTTGCAATTTTCCTTTAAATAATTTCATTTTAAATCACCTGATCTAATATATGTCATTTATTTCAAGGTGGGAGGACAAGCCGATCCGCGATTATTTGACCAAGTCATTCACTCATACGTACGCAGAGTACGTCACCAATTGGTCTGAGATGACTCATGAGCAGCGAGAGAGAATGTGGCAATATTTTCAGGTTTCGTTAATATGTATTTTTCTGAAAAATAATTATTTGATTTAATAATAAGTTAATTCTTTAATAATATTTTTATTTTTTAATAATATAATTAAATTTATTTATCTACTAATAACAATTCATTTTTTTTTAATTTTAGGATATTGTTCGGGCCGACCAAGAAGGATATCCCCTTAGGGCTGAGTGGGAGAGCCGAATCAAGAGGTGTATTACCCAGTGTATCGGTAATGCCGTCATCGCAAAAAAAAAGCCGGAGTGGCTTACCATCACAAATTGGGAGAGATTGAAGAAAAGGCCAATAGAGAATCCCGAATTTGCTAAAACTTCTGAAACAAATAAGGCAAATAGAAGGTCGGGATCGAAAGATGGGAAAGTATTAGCAACCCACACTATCGGAAGGAAGAATGCAGTTTTGGCTTTTAAGGAATTGGTAAGTACATTTAAGTTCCCAAATTTATAAAATTTATTATTTTATTTAAGAATTTATTTTTAGTGTATTTCATAACTTCATTTATTTTTTTCATATAATTTTTTCAGGGTCCTGAAGCCACACCGTACCAGCTCATGGAGAAGTCCAAGAAAGATAAGCATGACAAGTGGATTAACCCTCGAGCAGAAGAGACCGATGTAAGTTTCTTTAATCGATTTAATTAGAAAAAATGACAACCACGAGCACTTGTCATGTCAATAGAGGCTAAATTAGCCTTCTTATGTTATTTTATAAATTAGTAAGGTATTATTCAATTTAAATTTTAACTAACACTTTTTTCCTACTTATTACTTTTTCAGGTTATAATGAGAAGATGCGCGTATGGGGTATGGGGTCCTACTATACTGCCAGTGGAGGCTATAATGAGAAGATGCGCGTATGGGGTCAGCAACACCAGAGTTGTATGATCCTCTCGCTAATAGGATTGCCCTTCACTCGGTTTCTTCTTACTCGCCTAGTTTGCTTTCTCGAGTCACAATGGAAAATTCACAATTGCGAGAGCAAATCGGTAGGATGGATAGAGAGATGATGACCCAAAAGCACAAAGGAGATAGCATGGAGGCGTTCTTGTTCGAGAAGTATGGATGGACTTCCCCTCCCCCCCCCCCCACGTGCTCAGGTGGCCCACGTCCATTTCGTAGAGACTATTTCACGGATGACGGTCATCCATTTGGTAGTCAGCACGTCACCTCGATTAGGTAAACTCTTAGTTTCTTAAATAAAAATCAAATCTTGAACCTTGGTAAATTTGATGAAGTTTATGTAAACCACTAACGTATGTTAGATTTTATTTATAAAAGACAACCTTTATCTCTATGATTCGGTGTTGGTGTTAGTTAAAACATATTGTTGATTGGTTCCCGCTTTGCGGTTGACTTGACATAGATTCCCACTTTGCGGTCGACGGGGTTGTGTGGTATATTGCAGGTTTTACTGAAACAATGCTACGTGCATTGTGGCCAGCAGCAAACCTGCTGGGTTTTTTAAAAAATGATGGCTTCAGTATGTGACGGATTAGCCGTCACAAATCCGTCACAAGTTTCCTCAATTTGTGACGGATAGTCCGTCACAAAAAAACTATTTGCAACGGATAATCCGTCACAAGAACAGACATTTGTGACGGATTATCCGTCACAAACATGAATATTATGACAAAATATGTGACGGATAATCCGTCACAAGGTCAGAAATTTGTGACGGCTAATCCGTCACCTATTCTTATTTTTGTGACGGGTGACACGTGTCATGTGGCATAAACTATGTAACGGATTATCCGTCACAAATTCGTCCCAGATGAATTTGTGACGGAATTGCCGTCACCAACGCGCTTTTTGTGACCATATACAGTGACGCCGGTTTGTGACGGGCAATCCGTCACAAACCCGCTTTTTGTGACGGGAATGCTATATAGTGACGGATTTATCCGTCACTATTCCGTGTTATCCTTGTAGTGTGCAAGTTCAAATTTGCCATGCCTTACCCTCTATTGATCCAGATTTAGATACTCCAGCTCAGAATATTGAATTTAGCGCTACTATTATAACAGCTCCGCCTCAGATTGAGAGCGAAAAGGAGGACCATTCTGCTATTTTCCTTGCTGCAGGTACAGACAGAGTGGATGTTGGAGATGCTATTGGTCAAGGTATAGTTGAAATGAATTCAAGTGATGGGAATACCACCAATGCCGATAGGAATGCAAAGGGGAAGAAGAAAGTGAGGGCGTATGTGGACGCGAACTATTCTCCTTCCATCAGTTCGAGTACAAGCTCGTGGGGATCAAAGCGGACGGTCCGAGATGCTGAAGGGACCTCCTCCAGTCAGAATCCCTCTTGTGGGCTATTACAGTGTTTGGACGATAAGCGGGGAATGCCCCGTTGTAACAACTTGTAATTTTGAATTTCCGTTAAGACTTTTTAATTGCGTTTTTAGACTAGTAGATAGCAGCATAGTTAATTGATTGATTTTTACACTTACTTGTTTAATTAGGATGGATAGTAACACAATTCCTTTGACTAGTTCCACTTTTACCCCATCCTTGACTAAGACGGTGGTCCCTACTGCTGCCACCGTCGTTTCTACTACTGTTCCTACTGCTGCTGCCACTAGTGTTACTGCTGCTGGTACCGTACCCTCTACGGTAACGACCCTGCTGCGTCGTCACCGGCTGTCACAGCTGCTTAAAGGGCTGCCCTAGTACCCCGCCCAGCTACTGGACTGGCTTCTTCTTCGGGTACTGGAGGGCATGGACGGGGTCGATGACGAGGCACTCCTGCTGCTGGACGTGCCACGTTCCGTGCCGATAAGTCCTTGGACCCGCATCCTCACTACCCAGAGGTACGTTTTGTTAACTCTATTCATCGTACCCGCTTTTACGACTTAGAGAGCTGTGACTTTGCGTCTACTAAATTTTTGTATCGGAAATTCCTTGAGAAGTTGGGTATTTACGAGCCTGTAGCCGAGATTTTGAACGGGGCGGGGTTGACTGGCCTGACCACTATGAGTGTCGTGACCTATAAGGAGCTGACCGTTGAGTTTTTCATCTCCTTCACTTTTTCTGCTTCTGCCTACACCACTAACCCCGACTGCTCACGTGTCTTCTTCCGGTTGTTTAACCGGACTACGACCTGGACCTTAGCTGAGTTTGGTAGTAGGTTAGGTCTGTCTTCGCACGGTGAGTCGGACCCTCCTAGGAAGGTCCTACGTATACTTTGGAGGACCTTGGCACAGACACTCTTTGAGGAGCGCAGACTCGCTCATGTCCACCCCCCCCGGCCCGTTACTTTCTGCATCTCATTGGTGGGACGATTTTTGGCCATAAAGAGCCCAACAACATTAATAATGTTGAGTTGTCGATTCTCGGCGGCTATCTAAACATTGATAGCGAGGGCCTCTTTGTTCTTAACATCGCCTATCTGACTGCTCAGTATTTTAATACTGTTGGGAAGAAGAAGTTGCGCACCATTGTCTGTGGTGGTATAGCCACCTACCTTGCCCGTTCTATCTTCCCTGACTTTCCTCGTGACTTGGCACATGTAGATACTGATAGGTACCTAGATTTTTCTGCCATGTTGGCAATGTTTTGGCTAGCTTCTAACCAGCGGACTTGGAAGATTTGTGGTTCCTTGTCCGTGACCTTACCTTATATCGACCTACCCCGTCTTGTACCTATGGCCACTTTGAGGGGTAGGTTGCCTCCACCTTTGCCTTTCTACCACCTCCCACTCGCTGCACCTACCACTACTTCCGCTTCTAAGAAGCAGAAAAGACCTGGGATAGGACAGGGATCCACACAGACCGAGGCTGGTCAGTCTTCCACCCCCACGCCTCCACCGATCCCTATTCCCACTCCTTCTGTTACACAGCCGGTCTACCCGGCTAATTTTATTCTTCCTCCACCCTTTGAGGCGTCCGAGGTCATTGACCAAGGGCGTCATGACAGTTTGCTTCTCGAGTTGCTTACCAGGCAGGCTCGTATGGAGCGAGACATTGCACTTACTTTGTTCCCTCTGTACGAGTATCACATGAGGAGAGGACGCCCCGTTCCTGAGGGCTGGCCACACCCTTCTTTCTACCGGTACCTGGCGGAGGGGTACCCACAGCCATCTAGCGAGCCGGACACAGCTGAGGAGGAGGAGAGAGCCCGAGCTGAGGAGGGGAGGAGGAGGGAGCAGGAGCGAGATCCTGACTTCGTGGTGGGAGAGGAGGAGGAGGAGGAGACTGCTGACGAGTAGCTACTGGTCTACTCACTGCCCTAGTTTTCTGGCTGGTTTGGTGAATTTTGTCATTTTGTATGTACTTTTTGCTCTTTTCTTTATTTTTATCTCCTTTTTATTTATTGTTTTTTATTCATTTATTTGTTGCATTTATCCCTTTCCCATTATATATATTGCTGGTGTATGCTGGAGGACAATGAGGGCGTTGTCCGTTTTGGTTTGGGGAGGGTATTGCATCCTTTGAGTCTGTATTTTGCATTTGTTTTTGCATTCACGTTTACTTTTCTGCTTGCATTTGTATTTATTTGAAATAACTCATCAAAAATCTAAAAAATTTAGAAAAATTCAAAAATTCAAAAAATATTCACGTTTCATTTTGCATATAGGTTGAGTCGGAACGGTAGATTTCCATGACGAAATTGCACTTTAACTTGTCTTATCACTTAAGCCTTGCATCTAATTGGCAGTTATTAGTTTAGTCATGCGCATATCTACGAGTTAATGTTGAAAATATAGCTGACTGTGTAGACTTGACCTGATAAATTGGCAAACTACTTTACAATTTCTGAGTTATTAGAGCCATATAACTGGAGTCATTCATGACCAGTTCATGTAGGAATTAAGAGTAGTACTCCTTGCATAACATGTTCATCACTTTTGCACTTTTATGAAATTCGATTGCTTGTTGCTTGCGTACATTCGGGTATGTGGTCGGTGTCACATGCAGGGAGGTGCTTACAATTTCCCCCTTTCTTTAATTTTCACCCATTTAGCTCCACATTAGCCAAAAATATCCTTTTGACCCATTAGCTACACCCAAATTAAGCCTGCCAGTCAAGCTAGTTTAGTGTAATTTTGGCGGTATATTTCATTTTGTTGCAAGTTTGGCTCATTCTTATTTTTACGGAGTTGGTGGAAAAAGAAAGAATGTGGGAAGAAAAAGAAACGTGGAAAAGAAAGAAAAAAAAATGAAAATGAAAATGAAAAAAAAAATGAAAAAAACGTGATTAGTGAAAAAAAAAGAAGGAAAATTGGATTGTGTAATGGATTGTGAGTTTTGTGCCAACGAAAGGCGTGTTTGTGCTTGATTCCTAGTCAGTTGAAAATTGGATAGTCTTAAAATGGTCCTGTTAGGTGCTAGTTTGACGCTTTACCTCCACATTGCCATAATCTGTTTTGCCTTTTTTTACCTGTAACCTCACTCTCCTATATCATTTGTAAGCCCTCGGCTGTGACGGAGATTCTTGGTTGGAATGTATGTACGGTACTTGAATCGTCGATAATTTTTGTTGCATGCATGTTATGTAGGTCGCAGTTTAGGTGAGTGACTGTCTTCTCCTTCTCTCTCTTATATCATGAGAGAAGAGGGACCCGTGAGAGCCCGATTTTTATGGTCTTGCAAGGTCGACAGGTCAGCTTATTTATAGACATCATACAACTCGTTTGCGTATTCACTGCTGTAGCTATAATTGTTAATTTTTGATTGCAATAAATGGTTTAAGTGGACAAGTTATAGCTAGCTCTGAGTTTTCATATCCGTTCCATTAGTTTGCGTTTAGTTTACTCGAGCACAAGTAAAGGTTCGGTTTGGGGAGATTTGATACGTGCAATTTATATAGACTTTTTAGCCTCTTATTGCACGCATTTCTATGCCATTTGTATCGCTTTATATTGCAAAATGCCCCGAATTGGGTACTTTGGTTTGTTTCGTCTTAATTGCAGAAATGGACCTAAAAGTAGTGGAATCGCATCCTATTCGTCCCATTTAGTAAGCATTGTAAGAAGACGGAGATTTAGAGCGAGAGTCGTACCTCAGAATGCGTGAAGGAAGGTCTTATGTGTTGGGAAATGTGTCCTCAACAATAGTGCGATCATGTGATTTAAATATCATTATTAAATCTCATTTTAAAGAATACAATTGGGAAGTAATTTTATTTATGTCACAATCGGTCAACATATATCGGTAATGATTGGTCGACTAGAGTTTGACATTCTTTGTCGTGTGACGGTGGTGATCAGTTGACCCCTAGGTCATACCTATAGGGCAATACTCTTAATTGATCATTTAATTAATCGTATAATGTTACGAGTTAATTAAATTACTTGAAAAATTGACGGACGATTTTGGAAGTAAAATTTACGTATCAAATTGAAATGTGATTAAATGAGATACGGTCTGAGTAATTGAATTGTATCATTACTCGGATGAAATTATTGTTTAAAGAAACAATTGGATTTGAATGAATTATTATAAATGCGATTTATAAACGGTAAAATATTTTGGTACGAGTAATTATGAATTACTAAGTCAATTTTGTATATGACGTATTTTTATTAATGCGTTGATTTTTAATATGTTAAAAATACATAAACAATTTATGTTACATATGACATGTGACATATTGACAATTGACAAAAATAATATGGAATCCATATTACAATGTGGACCGAAATATTGGGAATTATTAACATATTATGTTAATTTAGATTAGTGGAATTAATCATCATTTATCTAATATAGGCATGCATACCTAGTGCCTTTTGTGTAAGAGCACAAAGGCCATGCATAGGCCATTTCCCTCACCCTACCCGGTTCTCCCTTGGAAAGAACAAGGGTTCTTTTTCATTTTATGTTATCTTTCACTATATGCATAGTGTGTAAGATAATTATTTTCATTCACTCAACATAATTATTTTTAGAGAGATAAAAATAATTTCTCTTCCTCTCCTCTTCTCTCAACCGGTTTTGAGAACTAAAATACCAAATATTTTGGTTCAATTTTTCATAAGATTAATATTATACTAGATCAAATAATATTAATTAGATTAAGAGTTAGCCGTGGGTATAAAGCTTAGGGAGAGATCTTATACTTAGATCTTGTTCATCCATAAGGAAAGCTCAAGAACAAAAGAGAAAGGTGATCTCTTTTGTGCCCTTAAATCCGAAATCCACAATGTAAGGACATGATTTCTCTTCTATTATATTATTTGTTTACATGCATAAAATCCGTTTTAATTTTATGACAAATTATTTAGACATATTTGAGTATGTTAATATGTATATGAATCTACATTTCCTTCAATCGGTATCATGAGCCACGGTTGTTTGCATGCAAATCGGTTAAAAGTTTTTCCGAGTTATAAGAATAACAAATAAAACTTGTAAAATTTGTGTTATTATGAGATATCACGAAATCAATCCATGCATGTTAATATTTCTGGTCCTAAAATGTTTTAGGATATTTTGGTTAATTTTACGGATTTTTATTGTTCATATTTCACTATAATGACATTTAAATGTGATTTTATGAGTAAAAATGTCATTTTTGGTCTAAAATTAGCTATACTTCGAATTTTAAGTTGATTTTTGGATATGTTGTCACATATATTATTTTGAGATAACCTGTAAATTTTCATAATTTTTGGACTTGTTATGCTCGAAAAATGAATTTTTCATTATTAAATTCGGATTTAGGTGAAAAATAGGTTAATATGAGTTAAATTTCGAATATGGTCATAGAAAATTAATATGTTGTCACATGCAATTTTACAAGATGTGTGTAAAATAATTGGCTATAAAGAAGTCTTTTTGCATGATTTATGGATTTTTGAAGAAAAATAGCATAAATAGTGACATTATTAGTGGAAAATTAATAAAACATAATCTATGACTTAGGAAAAACGTCTAATGTTGCATTTTATTATCTTTTTCAGATCTAAAATTGAAAAGTTAGTGAAAATAATTTTTCCATGTTTTTATGATTATTTTATTAAAAATCGATAAACCGCAACATTGTTTTTCCGGTAAATTTTTCGAAATTTTAACCTAAGATTTTGAACATTATGAGTGTCATAGAAATTTTCCAGAATGTTCATGAGTTTAAATTTCAAATTTCAAATTTATTTGAAATTTTGTGATTTATTTGAAGTTTAATAGCTTATTTTGTAATTTTGGTCCATTTATGAACAATTTTATAAATATGAGTTAATTATGGTCAAATTATTAGTGAAGAATATATTTTGAGTCCTAAGAGGTTAGGGTAATTAACTTATGCATAAATATGAGTTTATGTATTTTTGTGATTATAAAATGTTGAAATCACGCAAATCCGTAAAAACCGAGTAATATACGATATTGGCTAATTAAAGGCGATTTAGCATAAAATTGAGCATGTTCATACATATTATAATGCTGCATTTTCTTTATGATTGTCATAATTTTAATTTATGTAATTTTGAATTATGTAATTTTACTTAGTATGGCCTTAGATTTAATTGGTATTTCCCGAAATGTATGGGAATATCGATTCGGTTGTAATTTTATTGTGATCTCGTATCACCGTTTTGTAATTTAATAGATTTATTTTATTTTAGTTACAAATGTATAATAGAAAATTATGTAATTTATTATGTAATTTTATTCATTCCGGAGTTCCCAAAGACGGATTTCTTCAAGAATGGCGATACATAAAGACGGTGTTACCTCGAGATGCGTGCCACAACCGAAGTTCAAGGGACCAATGGAGTTGGTTTCCGAAATGTAATAGTTAAATAGTTTTTCTATTTTAGGATGGCCATACTAGGATTTATTTACTTTTATGCTTGCATTTTATTTTATGTCACATGCATCGCTAAATCGCCATAACTTAAACATGCATTGTCTTTTTATCGAGTTTATCGACCGTGTCAAATATAATTATCGTAGTTCACCGCTTTAGTTCACTTAAAACGTGATAGATAATAAATTGACATGACCTCTCGCTAAAATAAACAATTGAGACTTAGCCTTACCAAAGAGTAGAAACCATGAAAACCTATTTCGTGAGGGAGTGCGCTCGGCCACACCGGGGTACAAACCTTGTTACGTAGGGGAAGTGGGTGATGAATGTTAATCCACCGAATTCATGTTGATAAGGGATGTATCGGCCACACCGTGCCCAAGTTAATGTGGGTTTGGATCATGGACACATTTATTCGAAATTTGGATTGAACTCAACAAAAGTATTTGATAAGGGATGTATCGGCCCCACCGTGCCCTTGTCGATGTGTTTTGGGCTAAAGATAAATGTTAATGTAATTTTATCGACCAAGAGTTCTAAAAGTAGAATCGACTAAAGAGTTAATCCACCGAGTTATATTGATAAGGGATGTATCGGCCCCACCGTGCCCAAGTTAATATGAATTTGGATCTTGGAATCATTTATCATAGTTGGGTAGAGGTCACTATGTAAATGCTATACTTGTTTACAAGTATTAATATATCGATGGATGTTTTGTTTTCCACTATTCCGTTATAATATTGTTCTATTTCTTTACCACAATTCATATACGATATCATTTCGTTTTTTGATTCAAATCTCCTTAAAACATCATAACTAAAGACAAATATGAATTTGCTTCTAAAACCTCAAATGAACCATTGATAAGGATCTCTTGTAAAGAGTATAGATTAAAGTTATTCATTATCAAACAGGTTTTTGATTCTTGACTAACACTTCTACTTACAATGGACTATGTTTCATATGCTTAATTGAATTAAGTACCTTGAAGCGATAAATTGTTTTGGTGATTAGATTTTCAGAATTCGTAATTGACCAAAATAACGCAACCACTTCAATGAAAGTTTTAAGACTAAAACGAACAAATGAAGAGTAATATTCATGAATTCAATTTTGCTTCTCAAAGCAAAGACTCATTGAAATGAGTGGGAGCATTCTCTTAAACCGTTAAGATGAGGACGAGGTTCAAGAAGTAAAGATAATAATGGAATTGATACAAGGTAATGTTAAAAGTAAAGTCATTGAGGAATGACGATACTAAACCTATCAATCCCGACCAATAAAGTTTCCATTGTCTTAAATGTTGGACACAAGAAAGGAAACTGCCCCAAATTATTGAAGAATCAACAAGTTAGTTGTGGGACATCTAATGGGACCTTCTTCTTTAAATGTTTATTTGATTAAACATAAATTTTTCTAGTACCACTTCGTCAATATTAGAAACCAGTGGAGGTTTTCATCATTGTACTTGATACATAGGATGATTAGAATATGACGACTAGAAACAATAATGTCGAGAGATAGAGTAATTGTGTACTCAATCTAGTTTTTGGATTTAAAGTTGTACTTAATTATGACTATTAAGTGCATAAACTCTAAATAAGAATATAAAATTGTTAAGATACAAAAGAGGTTTTCACTTTTGTGACCCTATACACCATGATTTGATGTATGGCTAGCCCATTATCAAGGTGATTATATTCTAAACCAAACTAGAATAATATATCATGAAAATGATGCAAGACTCAAAATTGGTAACCCAAGATTAAACCTTAAAATTTTGGAATGATGAACGCAAAGAGTTATCGAGTACTCTTGAAACCATTAGATTGTTAATGGTATATGCGTATCTTGTATTCAAAGCAAGATGTCTCGTGCCTTTTGGTTGAAAAGGAGATCGAGGTTGCAAATCATTGATCCAAAATAGGTTGATCATTTTCTTTTACCAACGATTTAAGTTGACCCTAATGTGTTCACTTAATAAGGTAAATAGAGAAATCTTTGAAGAAGTTCAAAGAGTTCAAGGAAACGCGATTTAGTCGTGATGGGATTATCAAAGTGAAGACTTTGATATAAGCCGAAGAAAATGTGATATAGAATCACAAGTTAATCTCTCTTAGCACGCATTATAGATAAATGTGTGGTTGGATAAGAAATCAAACGCTATTCGATATGGTTTGGACTTCAATCAAGTTACTTTGAGTTACTTGATCCTTTTGGGGATTTTATCATTTTTGTCTAGATTATTTTTCCACTAAATCGAATCATATGAGATATAAAATGGTAAGGGTACCATGGTTGTAAGTTTTCACAAGAAACAAATGCTCATTTTTCCCTTTTCAATTATCACGAGTACGACGGGTTTTTGCGGCTCGTGAAGCTGTCTTTCTAAAATACAAGTTTATTTTTAGAAGACAGAGTGGGAGAAATTATTCAAGAGCCACAAAGAATGCCACAGAGAATGTTATGTCACAAGAAACTGGTATTTCTTGGCTACATGAGACGTTTTGTGTAAGAAACTGGTCTTTCTTGGCTACATGAGACGTTTTGTGTAAGACATTGTTTCTTCAAAACCTAGGAGGTTAAATTCGTCACTTGCTAAAAATGATGAATTCATGCTACTTTTAAGAAAGTAAAGAGCTTATAACTTACAAAAGAAATTGTTTGATTCAAGTTAATTACTTCTAGAAAGTAATGAACGAATGACTTACATAAGAGTGTTTAAGTCACAACTCAATACAAGGCTTAGAGTCATGAGAATCCGAAATAAAAGGCTTGATTAGTGACAAAGGGTTTTGCACTAATAAAGAGATATTTCAAAGCAAGATTGGTTGCAAAGGGTCTTGCACTAATTGAAATGCTTAAGTCTATTTGGATCTTCTTAAGGATTGTGTTTCATTATGAGGTTATGAAATACGTAGCAAGTGAATCTAAAACCCGCTTCTTTAAAAGAAGGAATGTATTCAATACATGTCATGAGTTTTGTAGATTCTTGCAATCCTAAGATAATGTGGAACTTAAGAGAGGGTCTTAAGTAGGACATCAATGAGTTGGAATCAATGATTTGATCATGTTATAAAACGTTTCTCGATAAGTCGAGAAGTTGTGCTTATACATGGAGTTTAGTGGGAGTTACGGAAGTTTTAATTAGTCCGATATGTGGATGACATATTGATCATTGAGAATGATTTAAGACTTTTGGAGTATTATAATACATCTTGAATATCCGGATTTATGAAGATAAATCCACATAATATTAGCGTCAGTAAGAAGTCTTATGTTGATAAGATTCATGACTAGTTCAATTAAATTGAACATATTTGATTGATTTCATTTGCTTCCGCTGCCGAATCAATTAAAAAGAAACGATGTATAACACTTCATATGCTTTGAGTATGATGAATTGTTTTCAAAAATCGAATTTAAGTAATCTTTACCAAGTAAGCTATAAAGATTACCCTTAAGTGCTTGCAGAAGCATTAAGGAAGTAAAGCAAGTGTTTATGATGCAATATTGTGTAAGGGTGTTACACAAGTGACAATTGACAATTGAGATTGCGCATGGTTTCCGACAAAACCATAATCAAAACACACTAGGATGGTTAAGATACCATTGTGGCAATGTTAATTAAGAAGTAGATTTTCTAGAATCGTTCTAGGCAATAAAGAACAATGAGAGATATTTATAACGGAAATTGAGTACACTTGCAATCATGAGATGTACAAGAGGATGAGTCCCGCACACTGTGAAAACAGTGGGAGCTATTCTTAGGCTAGAGGGCCTATGTCTTGATTGGATCTCGACACGTACTCAGAAAGTTTTGTAATGCAAATGTATACATTACAAAAGGAAAACGAGTATGTAGTGAGGTTGAGTAAGGTACAAGAAATTGATAAAACCTACTAACCAAAGCCTTTGATGAGTCATGTCATTTCAATTGAATTGAAATGAACAACTACGTACAAGATCAAATTAGATTATAGAACATGAAATAGTAATCAGGCATTGACTATTCATGTGTGATAATCGCATTTGTCGTTCGAGTTTTATTTTAAAACTCTTTTATTATACTTTGTTACATCCAAACGGGTTGTGGAGACAATTGAACCCCGTTAAAGTGAACACGGATTAACATTGTATTTGCCCATAGTTACTTGTATGAGGTGACGTCTCGAAGTAACTAGAGTGTGATGCGATTGATGGCAAGTTCAAGTGCCATAGAGTCATGTGAGATGACTAGTCGATCACATAGGCAGATGTTAGGAACACTTTGTCGGGCCTTATGACCGCTTATAGAGTTCGGCAAATTTATATAGCCTGGTCGTGGCGAGAGCTACTATAGTATTCTAATGAGTCGATTCTTTTGACTAAAGACTATTCACCTAAGATGGCACGACTTGATTAACTTTGATTTGTGTTACTACGACCTTCGTAAATGGGGTCAAATGGGCATATTTTGGGTTATGATGGCTGTGGCTAGTCGAAGGGAATGAGTGCGATAGGAATTGTCCACCCCTTGTCGGGGTTAAAACAATATCTCAGGGCCACTCGAGGAGTAATGAATCGGAAATACGTGGCCACGCTCGGAAAGTATCTATGATAGATAAGTCCGGTCAATCAGTTATTCTCCAGATCGAGGAAACCACTCTCGATATGATCACTTGCAAGTACGACCTGAAAGACACCTTGCATTGAGTGGGAGATAGTAATAGGACAAGAGAATTGGTGACGCACACTTGTCGAGGACAAGTGGGAGATTGTTGGGAAATGTGTCCTCAACAATAGTGCGATCATGTGATTTAAATATCATTATTAAATCTCATTTTAAAGAATACAATTGGGAAGTAATTTTATTCACAATCAAGCTGGTCAACATATATCGGTAATGATTGGTCGACTAGAGTTTGACATTATTGTCGTGTGACGGTGGTGATCAGTTGACCCCCTAGGTCATACCTATAGGGCAATACTCTTAATTGATCATTTAATTAATCGTATAATGTTACGAGTTAATTAAATTACTTGAAAAATTGACGGACGATTTTGGAAGTAAAATTTACGTATCAAATTGAAATGTGATTAAATGAGATACGGTCTGAGTAATTGAATTGTATCATTACTCGGATGAAATTATTGTTTAAAGAAACAATTGGATTTGAATGAATTATTATAAATGCGATTTATAAACGGTAAAATATTTTGGTACGAGTAATTATGAATTACTAAGTCAATTTTGTATATGACGTATTTTTATTAATGCGTTGATTTTTAATATGTTAAAAATACATAAACAATTTATGTTACATATGACATGTGACATATTGACAATTGACAAAAATAATATGGAATCCATATTACAATGTGGACCGAAATATTGGGAATTATTAACATATTATGTTAATTTAGATTAGTGGAATTAATCATCATTTATCTAATATAGGCATGCATACCTAGTGCCTTTTGTGTAAGAGCACAAAGGCCATGCATAGGCCATTTCCCTCACCCTACCCGGTTCTCCCTTGGAAAGAACAAGGGTTCTTTTTCATTTTATTTTATCTTTCACTATATGCATAGTGTGTAAGATAATTATTTTCATTCACTCAACATAATTATTTTTAGAGAGATAAAAATAATTTCTCTTCCTCTCCTCTTCTCTCAACCGGTTTTGAGAACTAAAATACCAAATATTTTGGTTCAATTTTTCATAAGATTAATATTATACTAGATCAAATAATATTAATTAGATTAAGAGTTAGCCTTGGGTATAAAGCTTAGGGAGAGATCTTATACTTAGATCTTGTTCATCCATAAGGAAAGCTCAAGAACAAAAGAGAAAGGTGATCTCTTTTGTGCCCTTAAATCCGAAATCCACAATGTAAGGACATGATTTCTCTTCTATTATATTATTTGTTTGCATGCATAAAATCCGTTTTAATTTTATGACAAATTATTTAGACATATTTGAGTATGTTAATATGTATATGAATCTACATTTCCTTCATTATGAAGCTGCCAAGACGAAGTCAAGGCTGATCTTAGTGGAAAGTGCTCAATCGAGATGTTTTGGAGAACGATCGAGTGTTTTGGCAGAAGCTGAAGGTCGATCGAGTGATTTATATGCTCGATCGAAATGTGCTAAACTAGAAGAGTTCTTTAGAGAGGACTTTTTGTTCGATCAAACAGTTTGGCTGAAGAAATTCTCGATCGAGTGGTCAATGACTCGATCGAGTAGTTTTCTATAATAGACGGGTTGACTGATTCGTGTTTACGTTTATTTTTGTAAAATTACACTTCCCTATATAAGGAAGTCGTAATTAGGTCTAAACGAACTTCTCTACTTCTCTACTTCTTAATCACTGCTTAATCTCTTAGCTACTCTTAATCACTTATGAACTGCTCTTAATCACGTACCTTTGCTCTTAATTACTGCGGATTGTTCTTTGTGCAGGATTCTTTGGATTGTAATCTTTCTTCCCTCTTAATCTTTATCTAATACTTTGCTTGTTCTTATTTTTCGTTCTCTTATTATTATCCTTGCTTTTGTTTGTTTGTGCTTAATCTCAATTTCTTTACTATGTCTTCCATTAGCATCGTCATGATTATTGTTATTATCGTTAATCTTAAAAATATGAGTAGCTAATCTCCTTATGTTAGGATTAGGGGATCCATGGTATCTATGAGACGATGTAATAAATAGACTAGGTAATTTACTTGTGAGAATCTGTCACCATAGCAATATAACTGCAACATATTTAGTTGAGTGCACGCTTCTAAATAACATTAATTCGGTTAACTTTGTTCCTGGATCAGAAGATTGGAATAAACAGACCTGCAATGAACAGTAGACTGCCCTAATGAGGACGGAAGTTAAGTTAGTGGAAATCTAGGGTAGATAGCGGACCGGAAGGACCTTTCCCTTGCCCTTCTTACAGTAGATTGTCTAGGCTATTACGACTGAGTCAATAACCTTCCATGGTGAACCCAAATCCTGACATACCTCTTTTATCTGATCACTTAACTTTATTTTCCTACTTTATTGATCTTGCCCTTAATCTCTAGTAGTCTAGAAAACAAAATACAAACCCCCCATTTGTGACTTAGATAGACGGACTTACAGATAGATACCTTGCCTCCCTGTGAAGATCAACCCTACTTATCACTAGCTTCTGTTAGTTATATTTAGGTATTTATTTTTGGTACATAACGACTGTATCAACTCCCATCCTTCATCGTCTCCGGATGAACAGCAGCGCGCAGGTAACGGGTAAACCGATGATGAGCGTGTCGTTGTCCACCATCAAACACATTTATACCCAACTACTAGCATAGCAAGCAAGTCGGGGTCGAATCCATAGGACGGGGGTATTTGAATTGTTCAATCTAATCGTAGTTGAACTTGGGGTTGTCACAATTAAAATGGGTTGAAGATTCTAAACTAATGAAAGCAATAGATTAAAACAAGCAATAAAGCAAATAAAGATATAAACAAATAATAATGGACACTAGGATGTCATGGGATCATAGGGGAATCATGGTAAGATAGCATAAATGAGTTATATAGATGTAAGCAATTTATTATTGTTGGAATGAAGTTAGTTCATGTCATATAATTCATAAGAAGATTTAGGTCTCGGAGCCGAGTCATTTGTTACTTTACTACACCTACAAGTCGACTTAATTCATCCTATTAAATTACATGCATGATGAACCAATTCCTAGGGAAACTTACGTCTCGGAGCCGAGTCGGATAAGACTTTAAAACACCTACAAGTCAACTTGGGTTTTCCCTATTCAACTCTATGCAAGGTCTAATAAGGCTTGAGTTGGTTTATATCTTACAAACATTGTCAAATAGATAAGAGATGGGTAGAAAAGGCAAGGTTTCATAGTCTAGCATTTCATCAAACATGATATGTGCATAAGTTGAAAAATAATAAGCAAGCATTCATATGAACTCAGTAAGCATAAATCTATCACATTATTAACTCCCCTAATCCCCCACTAATCCTAGTTAAGAGACTACTCACTACTCATCGTGATTATTATGCTAACAATGGTGTCAAACATCATAACACAAGTGAACATGATGATTAAGCAAGACAATAAACAAGAGATTAACAAATAAATAAAAAGGGATTAAGAGTGATACCAACTTGGAGAGTAAAGATAAGAAGAATCCTTGAATAAAGATGAAGACTTGTCCCTTAATCTTCAAATACATACCCAATAGATCCAAATGCAAAGAACTTGAATTGAACAAAGGAAATGGAAGAACAATAGAAGAAACCCTTTGATTAATGGTGGAGAGTTGTCAATTCCCAAATACAAACCCAAGAATTCTTCAAGTACCAAGCTAAATCTATGATTGTATGAGAAATTATTGAGGAAAGATTAATGTGTAATTTGTGGAAAGATTAAAGACTAATCTATTCTAATCTACTCCTAATGAAGGTTTAATCTATTCTAAGGAAGCTTGATTTAATCTAAGGAAACTTGGTTCTTAGCTAGGTAATACAATGGAGTATATATAGTGGTACATCATTAGGTTAAGCAAGGGTAGATTAGTAAATAACAATGCTTATGTGTTTAATAGAGCTTTTCAAGTCCTGAGGGAAATGCGCGGATCACGTAGCAACTCCCAAGGAAATCCGCGCGGATTGGCTTGAAGCACGGCTTGTCCTGTGAGGGGATCCGCTCGGACTAGGCATCGGGACGCCCGGATCCTGGTCTGGGACGCTCGTCCTGAGCTCGGGACGCTCGGATACTGGCACAGGGTTCTTCTCCAGTCTTGACTACCTAACAATCCCCTCGTCTTGAGTCTGGGACGCCCAGATTGAGTTCGGGACGCGCGGATCCTGTGACAGCTTGTCTATTTGAGCTCGGATTGTAAAACGGACATTATTTCCTTATCCGGACTCCTATTGGAGTGATTCAAAATCCTAGACCACTTGATTTTTCAACGCCATTTCATGTATCATAGTTTCAGAGCCAAACAAGCAACTCTTGGTTTATTTTAGAGCAATTTCTTCTTGTAATGGCTTCCTTCTCGATATCCTTGCTTTTAAGCTTATGATCCTTCTATGTACTCTTTATTCCTACATCCTTGGTCATCATTCTTGCCTCCTCTTCATACTAGTCCATCTAAGAGCGTCAACAAGCTTCCGAATATGCACGAGATACGGGAATTCCGCCTCATTATCTTCTTTCCTACAAGTCATATACAATGCAATAGGAAAGCAAAATAGGAAGGAATTGACGGATAAAATGGTCATGAAATGCTATAATAGTATGAAAAATGGGTTCAATTACGGGACTAAATATGCGCAATTAAGAGTCACATCAACCGAGCCAAAGCAGGCGTCACCCAGTCGTAATGACCCAAGGCAACAACCGTGCCTCATGCGCTCGCCTCAGCATCTGCCTCCGGACTCGCCAACGGCTCTGGATCAAAGCCAATCACCCTCACTTTGAAGTGGTCCCTCAATTAAGAGTTCGCCAACAGAAAAGGAGTGATATCGGTCGAAGCAAGCAGAACATTGTCGTTCAAGCCCGTGATCACGGCTGAAGACACTCTCTCCGGTGTCTCCAGAAACTGAACTGGCGTCTCGCCATAGGGAAGGCCTGATACCATGGCAATATCCTCTAAGGTGATGCCGATCTCCCTAAACTGCATGTGGAACGATGATGTCGTGTCCCAGTAGCGGTCCAACATGGCACAGATCAACAGGTTCGACCTAATCGAAGCCCCGTGAATCTCGCGCGAAGCAGCAACCAGCGGGCCAATGGCAGAACTCTCTATCAACACTCTCGAACCTACCCGCAGGATGACATAGAAACCCATGTAAGTCGAGAAGCCTGATAAGGTCCTCATGGTAGCAATCTCCTGAAATCAGGAATCAAACAACGTCAGAACACCTATTTAGGTCTGAGATAGCAAAATCAAAAAAAGCTCAGCAAAGGAGCAAGCTGACCAGGCCCTCGTGTTCATCGTAGGAGATGTGGTTCGATATTTATTGTGTTGCTCGTCATCAAAGGTATCAACCAAAACAATATTTCTATCTCTACAAACTACTCTTTAGTTGAGTGGCAAGTAAAGGTCGGATCCCAAGGGACGGGTATTGATTTAGGATTTCAATTACAAGTAGTTGATGTCTTAGGGTGTCACAAATTATGGGTTGAGATGAGATGTAATCTAAACTAATCAACAAGATGAATGTAAATTAATGAAAGCAAAGTAAAGCAATTAAAGGGGTTTGTAAACAATTGATTAAGGGAACTAGGTGTCATGGGCTCATAAGGGAATCATGAAAATAGATCATACAAACATGTTCTCAAATAGATCCAAGCAACTTATTGTTGTGATGGAATCGAGTTAGTGTATATCTTACAATTCCTAGGAACATTTACATTCTAAGGTTTAGAGCTTCATAAACTGGTGCCATCCATGACCAGTTTCATATAGGATATGAGTAGTACTCTCTATAAGGCATGTAACATCAAATTGCATAAGCATGAATTCAGTCTACTTAATACCTATATGCATTCAGGTCTGTGGTAGGTGACACATGTTAGGAGAGGCAATTCCCTTTATTTCATTTTACCCATGAGCTCCACATAGCCAAATTGCCTATTTTGTCCCATATAGCTACAATCTATAATTTTGCCTACCCCAGCCGAGCTAGTAATGGTAGCTTGATGGGAATGTTTCATTGCAATGTGGTATACATGCTTCGAGAAGTTGGTGGAAATGTTGTGGGGGAATGAAAAGAAAAATTGCGAAAAAGTTGAAAAAAAAACAAATATATAAAAAAAAGAGGTAAGATTATGAAAAAATCATGAGCTGAAAAATATTATGTTGTGATTTTCGCTCCCATGTTATATTTGTATTTTATGGGGAGTTGACGATATTATGGCGATTAGTGAGTTTGTGTGCTGCAAATGGGCTCTGTTTTGCATTGTTATGTATTGAGTATGAAGTTGGGAAGTTTCTAAATTTGGATCCGTTGTTGTTGGCTTGGCTATTAGCTTCTCATCTACAAATTCATTTTAGCCCCTTCTTACCCATTACCTCACTTATCCAAATGTGAGTCCTCGGCATGTGTCTTGGTCAGTAGTTGGTTGGAATGCATATGTACGGTTGTAGAGACTTTATTCATGTTAGATTGCATGCATGTTCTTATAGGTCGAGTTAGGTGAGTGTCTCTATTTCTTTCTATCTTGTACCAATACACTCACCTTGTGATTAATATGTGTGATGAGCGACCCGTGAGAGTTTGATATATATGAGTCTTGCAAGGTCGACGATTCAATAGTTGAAAGCATTGATTTAACTCGTTTGCACTTGCTTATCGCCACTTTGTTAGTTGTTGCATTAAATTTACTTAGGTGGACGATTTGTAGCTGATAAGTTGGTCCCGTTCCATTAGTTGTCTTTAGTTGCATTCATAGTTTGCTTGGGGACAAGCAAAGGTTTGATTTAGGGAGATTTGATGCGTGTATTTTATATAAGGTTTTTGCATCATATTCACACGTATTTCTATGTTATCTACGTGGCATCTACCTACAAAATGCCCCTGAATAGTCTACTTTGGTTTGCCTTTTATTAATTGCAGGTACAAACCGGAAAGGAGCGAAACCGACCCTGAACCTGTCCTAATCTCATGCATTATGGAGAAGGAGTAATCGGAACTTGGAATTTGTCACTTAGTGATGCGTGAAGTAGCTTCGGAAGGTGTCAAGGAGTCAACCCGTGCTAATATAGCTCGATCGACCAAGTTGGTTGCTTAAACTGGATGATCGAATGCTTTATCTTACTTAAGTTCTTCGATCGAGTTCCATCTTTACTCGATCGAAATAGTCGTTTGTTGAGGTCCTCGATCGAGTACTTATGTTACTCGATCGAGAGGTTTGCTGGGTTTTATCCTCGATCGAGTGGTTTCATTTCACTCGATCGAGAGGATTGGTCTTTTAGGCGGATTCTGAGTTTATTTCAAGATTACCTTTTGTAATTAGGAATAAAAGGAGAATGACGGCAGTTATTAGGCCCCTTTCTTCTCTTCTTCGACTTGTTTCTCCCATACTCTCTCTTAGAACTTTACTTTTGGAAAACCTAATTCCCATTTTTGCTCTCTCCTTGTAATCGGTATTCTCTACTCTTAATTAATTACTTTGCTTTATTGTTTTCGTTCCATTAATCTCTACTCTTTTAATTCTCTTCTTAGACTTTTACTATGTTGAATTCTTCTATTTTATGTGTTGTTATTTACTCAATAATTATGCATAACTAAACACTTTTGCTAGGACATAGGGGAGTCATGATTTTAAGGGAATTATGAAGAGGTGATTAGGATTTAGTGCGAATTAGATCTATGTTGTTGATCACTGCATTTAATTGTTCTTGTCTGCTTGAGTCGATGCAATTAGATGATTAACCTTGGTACACCTTGACCTGGATCGGAAGATTGGAATGGGTAAGACTTGCAGTGAACATTAGAGCATTTGAACGAGGGCGGAAGCTAAGTTAGTAATGTTTTAGGGCGAATAGCGGACCGGAAGGACCATTTCACTATCCTGTAGATCGAATTTGCATCGACCTAAGACCCCAGACTAGATTTCTTAAGAATCATGGTGAACCGACTGTCTTAGCTGTTTTTCTCTACTTGATAAACTCGCCTTATTTCTACTTTACTTCTCTTTACTTTATTTCTCTTTTAGTCATCGTAGTTTAAAATAAATCAATTAAAACACCCAAGAAACAATTACTCAGACGAACTACGTTTAGCAACATTTTCCCATCTCCCTGTGGAGATCGACCCTACTTCCACTAGCTTCTGTTAGTAGTTTTAGGTAATTATTTTTTGTACTAAAACAACGGTATCACAAAATCCGACCAAATACACGAAAAAACCCACTTACTCGATCGAGTACGTCACTTACTCGATCGAGTGCCCCTTACTCGATTGAGTAACCCACTTACTCGATCGAGTACCCGTTAGCAGAACACTGTTTCGAAATCATAACACACTTACTCGACAGAGTAAGCCCCACTCGATAGAGTACCCAACAGCACATAAAACCATAGTATTACAGTCTTCCCTCCTTAAAACGAACTTCATCCCCGAAGTTCAAACCCAACCTATAAAACACGAAATCTTAATACCAACTCCACCAACTATGCCTACCTCCACAACATGGCTCACGATATTGTATCCACCACATTATAGCCTCTCGACCGTAACTCCATACACTATCGAATATCATCCATAAACGCCGCTAGCTCCGTTTTATTAACATATTGACCACTATCAAAACCAACATCAATAATATCCACTAAGCAAGATCAACCACCAACGGAATGTTACATTCTACCACCCTTAAAATTAACTCCGTCCTCGAAGTTTACTAGCACTTACAAACATCATCATCCAACTGTGAACACTATCAAAGTTTACTCTCACTCTTAAACATCATACTACCACAAGCACGGCCATAACCTTTAATAAAATCAACCACAACACAAATCCATTCTTTATTCTCCACCAAGACTCAAACTTTGAAATCTACTACAACATGTACAACCATCAAACTCTCTTTGTCGCATCCTACTCCTCTTAAGATACATGTTACGTCCTCGTAACTCACTTATACAAGCTCCTTAGCAAAAGTTCTCAAAATCCTCATCACTACCGCATGTCAAAGATAACCGATTATAACCTCAACACCTACAACCATTCCTATATCCATGTCTCTCTTCCTCTAACAGTCGTCATTCCTCAATTAATTCTTTACTCCATCTAATCTATACCATAAAATCCTCAGCAAAACCAATACTCCAACTCTTCCATATTACCACAAAACGACATACCTCTCTATAGAAAGCACCTATCTCCAAAAGCATACTCACGATCCACACTTGTTACACACACTCACACTAGATCCTCAAGTTCTTTTCTTTTATTATCGCAAAACTCATCCATAACTTAACATGATACTAATTTCCAATACACTATACTCACTGTCTCAATAAAAGATTATGAACCATCTGCATCTTCCATATCAGTACAACACATGTTCCACACATCACTTGCCATTACTATGTTCACCACTGCCTCATCTAAAACAAGGACAAAAGTACTGTAACAACCTCTTACAACTGTGTCCCATTAACAGAATATTACTATATCATGACAACAACTGAAACATAACCAACTCTCTTTCATATGATACTCTACCCTCACTCCCAAGCCGAAAATGGTAAGAAACATGAATAAACAAAACAACCGTCGATCTGTCCAAACTGATACTCGCAGGAACAGCAATAAACAAAACAACAATTTATATAACTGGTATAAACTTTCGAAAACTTGTCTCATAAGTAACCCGTCTACTCCACCATAACCGATGACGGCATCGCAACACCGCCACCAACAGACACACTGCAACGCCAAATTACCCGCATCACAACACGAGGTACCGTGCCCGGATCACCACCCGATGCACCACCACCACATTGATAGTCATCGCAACTTATACAATCTCATAAACACTGACTCAGTATAACTTCCTGGATAAGAAAACTACTCAAAACCGGTTTACTAGATCCCAACGCAACATATTACACGGAATAAACAGATAATAATCTCATGAATATCATCCATACCTTTTCACGGAATAAACATATATCATGAATACACATACATGTATAACTAGCCATGCCAGATCACTCAAATTATTACATTTTGAATCTCATTCCATTAGGTTACCATACCAACATATATTACAGAACATTCAGATAAAAACTTTATAACTATCACACCATACCACTTCTCGTGAGGTCAGAACCTCACACAAACGTTTATACACATCATAGACCCGTAATCACATCCAACTAGTTAATCCTGATCACGTAAGTTACCACTTGAAAAGGTTATCTCTCGCCCGAGCTTAACTCGCATGCCCTTCGTAACACAATCTCCAATCTTTATAACTATCACCTCCTAAAAAATGTAAGCATACCATTAATACTCAACTACTAGCAATCGTCTCCTATAACCACAACTTATACTCCCTCACAAGTCACAACTGTACATATTAATCCGACCTATACAAAATCAACCTCTTTAGAATTGTTATCTTTCTTATCTATCATCACCCTTAACCACTAGTGACAACACCACAACACCACCATTGGTCGTATAACAAATCTCTTACACTCACCTCTAAATATATTAGTTCCTTTCCTATCTTCGGTTAACATTGCAAATAATGAACATCAAATACACCAACAAAATTTACTTAAACATTCTTCCCAATACTATCCTTAATTGCATCGTCATCTAACTCTCCACCAAAATCTCATATCGTGCAGATACTCTACCGACTTCTTACTCTCTTAGTTCCTCGAAACTCATGACTAACATGTTGTCCTGAAACTCCTATATAACCATTAACTCTCATCCTTACGATAGTATCATACATCTCGACGATTCCTTACTTCTATATCACATAACTCCGGTCAACATTCTCCTAGTTTACTCCCCTCATTCTTTTCTTTTTACACTCGACAAAATCAAATACTCTATGTGCTATAGAGGTAAAGGTACCCGAGCGTAAGCCTATTCATTCCTATCTTAAATATGAATTTTTAGATGATACAGAGCAATATCTAGTCATTGTCAGTGCTAAATTGGATGATGATCAGCTGACCGCTTTGTTAGCTGTTCTTAAGGAAAACAAGCAGGCAATGGGTTATTCATTGGATGACATTAAGGGCATCAGTCCTGATATTTGTATGCACAGAATTAAGCTAGAGGAAGATCACAAACCTTATACACAGGGTCAGCGCCGAATGAACCAGAAGATGCAGGATGTTGTGAGGGTTGAGGTAATGAAGCTGCTCGATGCAAGTATTATGTATTCTGTTGGTCATTCTAAGTGGGTGAGTCCAGTTCAGGTGGTTCCTAAGAAAGGAGGGACTACCGTGGTCAAGAATGATAAGAACGAATTGATACCTACTAGAGTAGTAACTGGTTGGCGAATGTGCATAGACTACAGACACCTAAATACCACCACGAAGAAAGTTCATTTTCCCCTTCCTTTCATCGATCAGATGGTAGAAAGGTTAACTTCTCATAAGTTTTTCTGCTATTTAGGTGCATATTCAGGGTTCTTTCAGATCCTTATTTATCCAGACGATCACGAAAAGACTACTTTTACTTGTCCTCAGGGTGTTTTTGCTTATCGCAGGATGCCTTTTAGTTTATGTAATGCCCCTGCCACCTTTCAAAGGTGCATGATGGGGATATTTTCTGAGTATATATAGTCTATTATGGAAGTCTTTATGGACAATTTTAGTCTTTATGGAAGTGATTTTGCTAATTGTCTGTCTAACCTTGATAAAGTGTTGCAGCACTGCATTGAGGTTAACCTTGCGCTTAACTGGGAGAAGTGCCATTTTATGGTTAACGAGGGAGTTGTCTTAGGGCACTTGGTTTCTGATAGGGGCATTGAGGTTGATAAAGCAAAGGTGCAAGTGATTCAGCAATTGCCTCCTTCTGTTAATGTTAAAGGAGTGAGGAGCTTCCTTGGTCATGCCGACTTTTATCACCGGTTCATTAAGGATTTTTCAAAAATTGCAAACCGCTTACACAGTTGTTGCTTAAAGATGCCCCCTTTGCATTTACTAACGAGTGTCTTTCTACTTTTAAGAGGTTAAAGCATGCCTTGATTTCAGCACCGATTATCCAGCCTCCTAACTGGGAGCTGGCATTTGAAATTATGTGTGATGCTAGTGGCTAGTGGCTATGCACTAGGAGCGGTGTTAGGCCAGCGGAAAGACAAAGCTTTGAGTGCAATTTACTATGCGAGCCGAACTATGGATGAGGCTCAAGTAAAGTACACCACTACTGAGAAGGAGTTATTAGCTGTGGTTTATGCGCTAGAGAAGTTTTGTTCTTATCTGATAGGATCAGAAGTTACTGTTTTTACTGACCATGCAGCGCTGAGACACCTTTTTGCCAAGAAGGAAGCTAAACCATGACTGCTGAGATGGATACTTCTTCTCTAGGAATTTGATTTACAGATCAAAGATAAGAAAGGTGCAGAGAATGTTGTAGCTGATCACCTGTCGTGATTATCGCAGCAGGAGGGGGAATTCTTTACCTATTGATGATTATTTTCCCGATGATTCTTTATTTGCTATTTTGTCAAACACTAACCATGATCCATGGTATGCAGATTTGGCTAACTATGTTGTCAGTGGCGGGCTGCCACCCGATCTTTCTTATCAGCAGAAGAAGCGTTTTCTTTATAATGCTAAGTAGTACTTCTGGGATGATCCTTATTTATTTAAGGAGTGTGCAGACGGTCTCTATAGACGGTGTATTCCACAGTGGCAGACCAAGAAGATCCTAGAAGGCTGTAATTCATCTTCCTATGGCGGTCACCACGGTCCGTCGCGCACCGTGGCTAAGGTACTTCAATCTGGTTTTTACTGGCCTACTTTATTCGCTGATGCTAAAGTGTTTATCTCAGCATGTGATGCTTGCCAATGCTCCAGGAATATATCGAAGAGACATGAGATGCCACAAAACGGTATCCTAGAGGTCGAGATTTTTGATGTCTGGGGCATCGATTTTCAAGGACCATTCGCATTTACTTAAGGTAACAGGTATATTTTGGTAGCAGTAAATTATGTGTCTAAATGGGTGGAAGCAATTGCTTCACCTAAATGTGATGCCAAGACCGTGATTAAGTTGTTCAAAAAGATTATTTTCCCCTGATTTGGTGTCCCTAGGGTCGTCATTAGTGATGGGGGAATTCACTTTAAAGAAAAGAAACTTACATCTATTCTGTCTAAAGTCGGTGTCCAACATCGACGTGGTTTAGGGTATCATCCCCAAACTAGTGGGCAGGTTGAGGTCTCGAATAGAGAACTAAAGGAGATTTTGGCTAAGGTAGTTTCTAAATTGCGGTAGGATTGGAGTCTTAAATTGGATGACACATTATGGGCTTATCGCACTGCCTTTAAGACACTGATTGGTGCATCACCATATCGGTTAGTCTATGGGAAGTCCTGTCATTTACCTGTTAAGTTAGAGTGTGAGGCTTGGTGGGCTATTCGTGAGTTGAATTATGATCCTAAGTTATGCGGTCATAATCGTTTATTGTAGCTAGATGAGTTGGAAGAGTTTAGGCTTAATGCCAATGATAGCTCGCACATTTATAAAGAGAAAACGAAGAGATGGCACGACAAACGGATCATACCTCGAGAATTTTATGTCGGGCAGAAAGTGTTGTTGTTTAATGTCCGACTGCGCTTGTTTCCTGGTAAGGTGAAGTCCAGTTGGAGTGGCCCTTATACAGTCACAGCTGTCACCAAATTTGGGTTCGTTGAATTAGAAAGTTCTGAGGGAAACAGGTTCAAAGTCAATGGGCAATATGTAAAGCATTACCATGAGGTAAATGATGTGGATGGCAGAGTTGAAGTTCTATACTTCGACAATCCTGATGAGCCAGAAAATTGAAGCCAAAAGGTCGTGCGGGACCACTTAAACCCGCGCTATCCGGGAGGTAACCCGACCTGTTTTTGTTGTAATTTTGTTTAAACTTTTTGAATTATTTTTTGTGTGCTTAGACTATAGTTTTCCAAACAATAGGCTGAACATTTAAGCTATTTTGTTAGTTTCGTAGGATTTCTATTGCGTTTTTGTAGGATTCTCACGTAAACTGTTCGATCGAGAGCTTTGGTTACTCGATCGAACGCTTCTGCTGCTCTTTCTCTTCGATCGAACACCTGCTCTCTTCAATCGAAGGCCTGAAAAATGAGCCTTCTCGATCGACAACTATTCCTTTTCGATCGAGAACTTCTGACACCAATCTTACTCGATCGAGTTCTTCTAACCTTTCAATCGAGTGCTGTTGATATATCTCGCATGCTGCAATGTTAATGGGTTATTTGCGACCTCCAATGTTCATGGTCGATTAGGGGAGGTCCCTACTTCACGCTATATTGTAAGTTTTCCGAGTCCTACTTTCCCTTTCCTTTCAGTTTGCATTCCTTTCCTCATTTTTGGTACAATAAGGGCATTGTACGGTTTGGTTTGGGGAGGTAAGCATCCATATCTGTGTCTACATGCTGTTTTGTAGCATTTCAGTTTGAACGTCTATCTATTTCTGCATGCATTGTTGCTTTAATTACGAAAATCTTACTAAAATTCAAACAAATTCACGTTTAATTCTGCTTTTAGGTTGAGTCGGAACGTTGAACTTTTTATGCCACTTTGAGTCTTTTTACCCTTGCCTTGCATATTCTTAACATTCTGTTGGCGTGGTAATGTGCATAATGTACGAGTTTTTGGTTTAAACTTATCTGAATGAATAGACTTGACTCTTTTATTGGCAAGCTACATTTACATTCTAAGGTTTAGAGCTTGATAAACTGGTGCCATCCATGACCAGTTTCATATAGGATCTGAGTAGTACTCTCTATAAGGCATGTAACATCAAATTACATAAGCATGAATTCAGTCTACTTAATACCTGTATGCATTCGGGTCCGTGGTTGGTGACACATGTTAGGAGAGGCAATTACCTTTATTTCATTTTACCCATGAGCTCCACATAGCCAAATTGCCTATTTTGTCCCATATAGCTACAATCTATAATTCCGCTTATCCCAGCCGAGCTAGTAATGGTAGCCTGTTGGGAATGTTTCATTGCAATGTGGTTATATCTGCTTCGAGAAGTTCGTGGAAATGTTGAGGGGAATGTAAAGAAAAATTGCGAAAAAGTTGAAAAAAAAGAAATATATAAAAAAAAGAGGTAAGATTATGAAAAAATCATGAGCTGAAAAATATTATGTTGTGATTTTCGCTCCCATATTATATTTGTATTTTATGAGGAGTTGACGATATTATGGCGATTAATGAGTTTGTGTGCTGCAAATGGGCACTATTTTGCATTGTTATGTATTGAGTATGATGTTGGGAAGTTTCTAAATTTGGATCCGTTATTGTTAGCTTGGCCATTAGCTCCTCATCTCCAAATTAATTTTAGCCTCTTCTTACCCATTACCTCACTTACCTAAATGTGAGTCCTCGGCATGTGTCTTGGTCATTACTTGGTTGGAATGCATATGTACGGTTGTAGAGACTTTATTCATGTTAGATTGCATGCATGTTCTTATAGGTCGAGTTAGGTGAGTGTCTCTATTTCTTTCGATCTCGTACCAATACACTCACCTTGTGTTTAATTTGTGTGATGAGCGACCCGTGAGAGTCCGATATATATGAGCCTTGCAAGGTCGACGGTTCAATAGTTTAAAGCATTGATTTAACTCGTTTGAACTTGTTTATGGCCACTTGCTTAAACTAGACGATTGAATGCTTTATCTTGCTTAAGTTCTTCAATCGAGTTCCCTCTTTACTCGATCGAAATAGTCGTATGTTGAAGTCCTCGATCGTGTACTTATGTTACTCGATCGAGAGGTTTGCTGGGTTTTATCCTCGATCGAGTGGTTTCATTTCACTCAATCGAGAGGATTGGTCTTTTAGGCGGATTCAGAGTTTATTTCAAGATTACCTTTTGTAATGAGGAATAAAAGGAGAATGACGGCAGTCATTAGGCCCCTTTCTTCTCTTCTTCGACTTGTTTCTCCCATACTCTCTCTTAGAACTTTACTTTTGGAAAACCTAATTCCCATTTTTGCTCTTTTCTTGTAATCGGTATTCTCTACTCTTAATTAATTACTTTGCTTTATTGTTTTCGTTCCATTAATCTCTACTCTTTTTATTCTCTTCTTAGACTTTTACTATGTTGAATTCTTCCAGTTTATGTGTTGTTGTTGTTTACTCAATAATTATGAATAACTAAACACTTTTGCTAGGACATAGGGGAGCCATGATTGTAAGGGAATTATGAATAGGTGATTAGGATTCAGTGCGAATTAGATCTATGTTGTTAATCACTGCATTTAATTGTTCTTGTCTGCTTGAGTCGACACAATTAGATGATTAACCTTGGTACACCTTTACCTGGATCAGAAGATTGGAATGGGTAAGACCAGCAGTTAATATTAGAGCATTTTAATGAGGGCAGAAGCTAAGTTAGTAATGTTTTAGCACTACTACAGATACAGGCTATAACAACGATTAAAAACCGTTGTTATATAAAAAAGCGGACGTTGTTAAAGCGTCCGTTGTAAAAGGTTTTAACAACGGTTGGGTTTCTTAAGGAACCCGTTGTTAAAACTATTAACAACGGTTTTAAGTATAAAAAACCGTTGTGGAAAGTGTGACTCAATTTTGGGGGGAAAGTTATAACAACGGTTGTAATATACAAAACTGTTGTTATAACTAAAGACAACGGTTTTTTAATAAATAACCGTTGTTGTTTATTCTTAAAAAATAAAATAAAAATTAAATTAAATATTACTAGATGCATGCATAATTACGGCCCGTTATAATTCCGATGCATGCATTATTACTGCCATCACTGTGCATATGAACGGACAATATGGAATGAGAAGGGTTAGTAATAAGATTTGAAGCAGCATTGAGAGATATGATGATGATTATGGCACAACTTCCTAACATATGTATTAATTAAAAAACAACTCAACCCACACATTGCTTAGTATAAATACATGCATTATCTCAACTAACATTTCCATTATCTCACTATATACATCTCCAAACCCTAACTGCTAAAACAAACTCCAAATAAATTATCCCTACTTAATCTTTCAAAACAAACACCAAACTCCAACAAAATGAATGATATCACCCTTAAGACTCTTACCATGATCGAGAACAACAACAGTTTCATCCGCCGGTGGCTCCAAATTGAGGAAAGTTTCAGGAGCTACCTTGCGGATGCTCGATCCATTCTGAAGAACGCCAAAGAAGATGGCTTGACGGAGCAGTAGCAGTTGCAGCTATATGACGATATAACAACTGCTGAACGGAACCTCCAAATAGCCAAGGAGGAGAGGACGGATATCATAGAGGAGAATAAGACCCTCTATGAAAATATAAGAATTGTATTTTTATTAATGTAATTTTTTTTATTTATGTATTTATTATATATATATATACATATATATTAATTATGTTTATCGGCATTCCTCTCTATCATCTTGCTTTATCTTTGTTAATTAAGCGAATAATGACGATGAAAGACGAATTAAGCGAATAATACTTAAAGAAATAATATAATGGTCGATAAAAACTAACACATACACATGCAAATGAAATAATTAGAAATAAAAGGAAAATAATGACGATGAAAGACTATGAAATCAACAGTGACGACGAGATTTACCTGATAATTAGACGATGAAATCAACAGTGACGGCGAGAAGATAAAGAGACGATGAGAAAGAGAGAAAGAGACAATGAGAAAGTGTGTTTTGTGTTTGTGTTTTTGTTTGTGTTCGTCTGCTGGGTTTGTGTTTGTGTATTAAGGTTTGTGTTTTGTGGCTGTAGCAGACTTGTGTTTGTGTGGTTTATAGTATGGAAGATATTGGTAACGGTTATAAAGAACAACCGTTGTCAAATAAGTTTTAACAACGGTTGTAAATCAACAACCGTTGTCAAATAAGTTTTAACAACGGGTTCCAAAAGTAACCGTTGTGATTACTTTTCACTAACTTTGCGTCAATTTTGTGCCATATTATTAACAACGGTTGTGCATGTGTATCCCGTTGTTAAAACTTATAACAACGGTTTTCATAACCATACCCGTTGTAATTCACTTTAGTAAAATTCGCGCCATACATTCTACAACGTCTATTGTGATTTTCGTGAATAATCGTTGTTGAAGGGGTGTTGTAGTTGCCTGGATTTGTAGTAGTGTAGGGCGAATAGCGGACCGAAAGGACCATTTCACTATCCAGTAGATCGAATTTGCATTGACCTAAGACCCTAGACTAGATTTCTTAAGAATCATGGTGAACCGATTGTCTTAGCTGTTTTTCTCTACTTGATAAACTCGCCTTATTTCTACTTTACTTCTCTTTACTTTATTTCTCTTATAGTCTCCGTAGTTTAAAACAAATCAATTAAAATACCCAAGAAACAGTTACTCAGACGAACTAAGTTTATCATACATTTTCCCAACTTCCTGTGGAGATCGACCCTACTTCCACTAGCTTATGTTAGTAGTTTTAGGTAATTATTTTTGGTATTAAAGCGACGGTATCACAAAACCCGACCAAATACTCGTAAAAACCCACTTACTCGATCGAGTACGTCACTTACTCGATCGAGTGCCCCTTACTCGATAGAGTAACCCGCTTACTCGATCGAGTACCCGTCAGCAGAACACTATTTCGAAATCATAACACACTTACTCGACAGAGTAAGCCCCACTCGATAGAGTACCCAATAGCACATAAAACCGCAGTATTATAGTCTTCCCTCCTTAAAACGAACATCGTCCCCGAAGTTCAAACTCAACCTATAAAACACGAACTCTTAACACCAACTCCACCAACTATGCCTACCTCCACAACATGGCTCACGATATTGTATCCACCACATTATAACCTCTCGACCGTAACTCCATACACTATATAATACCATCCACAACCGCAGCTAGCTCCGTTTCATTAACATATTGTCCGCTATCAAAACTAACATCAAGAATATCCACCAAGCAAGATCAACCACCAACGGAATGTTACATTCTACCACCCTTAAAATGAAGTTCGTCCTCGAAGTTTACTAGCACTCATAAACATCATCATCCAACTGTCAACACTATCGAAGTTTACTCTCACTCCTAAACATCATACTACCACAAGCACGGCCATGAGCTTTAATAAAATCAACCACAACACAAATCCATTCTTTATTCTCCACCAAGACTCAAACTTCCAAATCTACTACAATATGTACAACCATCAAACTCTCTTTGTCGCATCCTACTCCTCTTAAGATACATGTTACGTCCTCGTAACTCACTAATACTAGCTCCTTAGCTATACTTCCCAAAATCCTCATCACCACCGCATGTCAACGATAACCGATTATAACCTCAACACCTACAACCATTCCTATATCTATGTCTCTCTTCCTCTAACAGTCCTCATTCCTCAATTAATTCTGTACTCCATTTAATCAATACCATAAAATCCTCAGCAAAACCAATACTCCAACTCTTCGACATTACCGCAAAACGACATACCTCTCTATAGAAAACACCTATCTCCAAAAGCATACTCATGATCCACACTTGTTACACACACTCACACTAGATCCTCAAGTTCTTTTCTTTTATTATCGTAAAACTCATCCAAAACTCTTAACATGATACTAATTCCCAACACTCTATTATATATTCACTGTCTCAATAAAAGATTATGAACCATCTGCATCTTCCAGATCAGTACAACACATGTTCCACACATCACTTGACATTACTATGTCCACCACTGCCTCATGTAAAACAAGGTCAAAAGTACTGTAACAACCTCTTACAACTGTGTCCCATTAACAGAATATTACTATATCACGACAACAACTGAAACATAAGCAACTCTCTTTCATATCATACTCTACCCTCACTCTCAAGCCGAAACTGGTAAGAAACATAAATAAACAAAACAACCGTCGATCTGTCCAAACTGAAACTCGCAGGAATAGCAGTAAACAAAACAACAATTTATATAACTGGTATAAACTTTCGAAAACTTGTCTCATAAGTATCTCGTCTACTCCACCATAACCGATGACGGCATCGCAACACCGCCACCAACAGACACACCGCAGCGCAAAATTACCCCCATCACAACATGAAGTACCATGCCCGGGTCACCACCCGAGGCACCACCACCACATCGATAGTCATCGCAACTTATATAATCTCATAAACACTGACTCATTATAACTTCCTGGATAAGAAAACTACTCAAAACCGCTTTACTAGATCCCAACGCAACATATTACACGGAATAAACAGATAAGAATCTCATGAATATCATCCATACCTTTTCACGGATTAAACATATATCATGAATACACATACATGTATAACTAGCCATGCGAGATCACTCAAATTATTACCTTTTGAATATCATTCCATTAGGTTACCATAGCCAACATATATTACAGAACATTCAGATAACAACTTTATAACTATCACACCATACCACTTCTCGTGAGGCCAGAACCTCACACAAATGTTTATACACATCATAGACCCGTAATCACATCCAACTAGTTAATCCTGATCACGTAAGTTACCACTTGATAAAGGTTATCTCTCGCCCGAGCTTAACTCGCATGCCCTTCATAACACATTCTCCCATTTGCATAACTATCACCTCCTAACAAATGTAACCATACCATTAATACTTAACTACTAGCAACCGTCTCCTCTAACCACATCTTATACTCCCTTACAAGTAACAACCGTACATATTAATCCGACCTCTACAAAATCAACCTCTTTAGAATTTTTATCTTTCTTATCTATCATCATGCTTAACCACTAGTGACAACACCACAACACCACCATTGGTTGTATAACAAATTTCTTACACTCACCTCTAAATATGACAGTTCCTTTCCTATCTTCGGTTAACATTGCAAATAGCGAACATCAAATCCAGCAACAAAATTTACCTAAACATTCTTTCCAATACTATCCTTAATTGCATCGTCATCTAACTCTCCACCAAAATCTCCTATCGTGCAGATACTCTACCAACTTCTTACTCGCTTAATTCCTCGAAACTCATGACAAACATGTTGTCCTGAAACTCCTATATAGCCATTAACTCTCATCCTCAGGATAGTATCATACATCTCGACGATTCCTTACTTCTATATCACATAACTCCGGTCAACATTCTCCTAGTTTACTCCTCTCATTCTTTTCTTTTTACACTCGACAAAATCAATTAACAATTCAACTCCTTATTCCTTCTACTTAACTCATTAGTGCTCCGGTTACCATCTCATTGCTCCCAAACTCAAATCCCTTTATTTCATATCAGTACCATCTCACTCTTTCTTACCATGATTCTTCTCTCATCTTGCTATCACTTACACTTATCACCAATCAGTCCAAACCATCTCACTTTTTTTTTTAGAAACCAAAAATCATTTCATACCGTTAATTGCCAAGGAAATTACACATTTGTTTCACATCTTGATAATACCAATTCCCAAACTCGGCCACTACCTACACATCGCGGCATAACTCGATCTCACTATACACCATTCGGTTCCATACCTCTATAATGACCTTCCATCAATTATAACCTTAACCAACACAATCCTAACCATCTCCCTCCATAAATCCTCACGCATCCCAATTTGCCACTATTTGCATCCCTCATTTCAATCTTTTCATTCTCACGTGCCATAAACTTACATCACCCCCTTACCCATATTCACTTACTTTTACATTACTCAACACGCGGCTATATCACTCCCCACATCTCATAAAACATGCTCTCTGCCTTGATAAACTCATCAAACTTATAAAACGTGCTCTCTGATACCACTTTGTACCACCCCCATACACCAAGGTGCCTTACCAAGACCACCCAATGCATGAAAGTGCTACCATCTCGGTTACCCGAGGCAATGAATATCAAATAGACCATAAAACAACGTACTTTAATAGATAAGTTTAAGTGATTACATAACAAAACCAACTGTAAAGTAAAGTACAACTGTTCCAAACCAAAACCAACTAAAGTAAATAAAATGTCATGACACAACAACAGAAGACTACTATCAGACTCGTGGTGACTCCATCCCCAGCTAATCCCGCCCGCATCCACAGTATACCTGCTAGACAACTGCTCACCACTCCCGAATGGATCACCATAGTTTTTAAAACATTTAAACGGTGTCTGTTACTGCATAAACAATATAAGATAAACAACAACAGATACACAATCACAATCTCCAACACCGTCACATCACCAAGCATCTGACTGCACACTAAAGTGTGTAGCCCTGCCAGAATATCCATTACAACAGATATTCCTCACCGCCAGTGGGGGACCGCTGGCATTCCCACCTAAGCCCCGCTCATCTCCATCAAGCGAATAACCCATGTTCCTTAATGTGCACATTCCCTTATGTGGCGGGTTCCACAGAGGGCGAATCAAGGGCGTGAAGCCACTACCACAAGTGACTCCAGTTAGCCGACGACGCGCCTCGAGAACCACAGACAATCAATCACAATATCAATTCAAAACAATGTCAATACCAATTACGATATAATCATCATGCCAATTATCCAAACAACCATCTTATAATCATTTATACAATAACTGAGTAGGGAAACCCTACCTGGAAAAGCAATCACCAAGATCGTCACAATCAGCTAATCAAAATCGTTCTTCAATGAAATCACCTCCTATCAAACATAAAATCATACAATTGTTGGAGTAGTGTCCTCCACAATAAGTGAATTTACATATTAAATCTCGTAAATGGAATATTAAGGATTTATCTTTTTATTTAATAGCTGGTCATCGTTAATCGGTAATGATTGGGTGACTAGAGTTTGACATTACTGTCGTGTGACGGCGGTGATTAGCTGATCCCTTTAGGTCACACCTATAGGATGACGCCCAAATAGAATGAATTAATTGTTTGTATGAGATACGAGATAATTAATTCCATGTATTATTTGACTTTTAATTAGTCACGTAAAAGTATTTTTTGATGACGGGTTACGAACCCGGGCAGAGAACATTTATTATTTAATTATGTGATATTTAAGTAATAAATTAATAATTTAGAATTTATTAATTAATTGTTAATTAATTATTTTTATGCGATATGTGTATATGTTTTGAGGTGGAATTAATTAGCTATTTATATTTTACAAGAGGTTGTAAAATTAGCTAATTGGGATAATATTGACACATTGTATGTTGATAAAATGGTCTTATGATTAATTAATAGTTAAGTAGTCATTGATAGTTAATTTATATTATTTAAGTGTTAAATAATCAAATTAATATTTAATTATGTCAGATAATTAAATATAAGACTTATAAGCGTTTGTGGGGCAAATATCGAAAATCGAAATGGACCCGGAGGGGACCATTTGGACAGATTTTTATACACTACTAATACACTCATTGTATGTGGAAAAGGTAGGCATTTCCCACTAGCATTTGTATGTGAATTGTATACATTTGCATGCCTATATATACCTAAGTCCTTCCATCATTTCTAAGATGGAAATTTGAAGAAAAATTGGTCTTTGTGTGCTTGTTGTGGATGGTTCATATACACCATCAATAGACCATATTTTTCTTCTTATTTTTTTCATCCTTTTACAATAAACACATATAAAAGTAAACTAATAATATTATCAAGGTAATAATATTATTTAGTACATCAAATATACAAATAAACAAGGTTACTACTACATTTACCTAGTTAGTATTTTAGTAGTATTTTGGGTTTATCTTGGGTGCCACCTTAGGAGATTACGTACTTTGGTAATTAAGGTGTTGGAAGATCATCTTTATTGCATTAGCACAAGAACAAAATCAAGGAAGGAGTCCTTGAGTTGTGCCCATTTTGCCTTATAACAATGTAAGGAATTTTTGTCTTAAGATGGTTTAATACCATCTCTTTTATATTTTGCTTTGCATGCATGTAGATTTAGACCACCTAAAATTAATTTGTAATTTTGATATCATAAGAAGAGTATTAATTTGGTCTAAATAACTAACAAGTGGTTGACACGTCTGTCGCGTACCTGTCAAAAATAACCAACTGGCTCTAACTAATATAGCTAGGAAGTCGGGTCGAATCCACAGAGAGGTAGGAATTTGTCGGCTAAACTTAAGTTCGTCAAAGTAACCAGATTGGGGGTTTATAAAATGTGATTTCTAAACTAAAAAGGACAAGGGGAAGAGAGATAAAAGGAAGGAGTTAAGCGGATAAAGGAGAACAGCTAAGACAGACGGTTCACCATAATCATCTGGTCGAGTAATCTAGGTCCTAGGTCAATGCAGCACGGTCTAAGGGGTAGCGAACGTCACCTTTCGGTCCTTAATTCACCCTAAAGTGTAAACAGTTTAACTTTCGCCCTCGCTGCAATACTCTATTGTTCGCCACTAGTCTGCCTCTTCCAACCCTTCGGTCTAGGTCAAGGTTCACTAAGAATAAGGGTCTAATTGCGTCGACTCAATTAGGCAATTACAATTAATTGTAGCATTTAAACAACAAAGACGGTACCAGCATTAACCTAGTAAATCGATTACTCTCCCTTCATATTATGGATCCCCTATAGTCTTAGCATAGGGAAATTAGCTACTCATAACCGTCGGATTAACAATTACAATAACCAAATAATTAAGACTAAACATGATGATGAAACTAATAAGACTTCAATTAAGCAATTATAATAACAAGAGAAGAAGGATTTTAAACAGTAAATAGGATTAATAAATAAACTAGATTGATAATACCGAATCCGAGTAGCAAAGTGTAGAGAGTAAATCCAAAGAACAGTGACAAGAAGTGGCAGTGAAAACCAACGAAGTTAAGAGAGAGAGTAGCGTGATGTTCTCCCTCAGTCTTATACTAAAATTCCACTCTCAAAACCTAATCCCTGGACTAATTACAAAAGCCCATAAATAATTAGGCGGAAATTAACAGTAGCACAGGAAACCGCTCGATCGAATAGAAGTAATCCACTCGATCGAGCAAATTATCACCAAACCACTCGATCGAGTAGATATGACCCACTCGATCGAGCACCACTTGCATAAATTCCTCGATCGACCCCTCAAACAGCTCGATCGATCAATCTTGAGTGTATAAAGCATTCGATCGAGCAGTTAACCACTCGATCGAGCTACATAGGCACGTTAGACCTTGAATTGCTTCCCAAACTCAGCTCACGCGTCTTCCAAGTGTTAGATTTCCAAGCTCCAGCTCCTTATTTTCCATGAATGCATACAATTGGGACGATTAAGGCTCGATTTAGCTCCTCTTCGGTCGATTCCTGCAAATTACAATAGACGGACCAAAGTAGAACATTCGGGGGTATTCGTAGCCAGATGCTACATAAAAAGCACAGAAATGCGTGTAAGAATGAGGTGAAAACCTTATATAAAAGACACACATCAAATCTCCCCAAACCAAACCTTTGCTTGTCCCCAAGAAAATATGAATGCAACTAAGGATGGACAGTGGAACGGGACTAACGCATCGGCTACAAATCATCCACTAGAACCAATTTAATGCGATAACATGACAAAAATGGCAGTGAAAAGTGCAAACGAGTTAAATTAATGTTTCAAACTTACTGAACCGTTGACCTTGCAAGGCTCAAAAGATATTGGACTCTCACGGGTCGCTCGTCACTCAAAATCAGGCACAAGGTGAGTATATATGTGAAAGATAGAAAGAAGTAACACACTCACCTAACTCGACCTATAAGAACATGCATGCAGTTAACATGATTAAAGTCTCTACAACCGTACATATGCATTCCAACCATACTAATGACCAAGACACATGCCGAGGACTTACATTTGGGTAAGTGAGGTAATGGGTAAGAAGGGGCTAAAATGAATTTGGATATGTGGGGTTAATAGCCAGGCTAGCAACAACGGATCCAAATATAAACTGCATCCCAACTTCGTACTCATGGCAGCAAAATGAAACGGTGCAAAATTATGCACTAAGCTCACAAACACCAAAGGTCAACTCCCCATAAAATATAGATAAGGCATGGGAGTGTGAATCATTGCACGGTTCTGATTCTTTTTCATATGTAACCTTTCTGTCTTTTTTTTTTTCTTCTTTGCTTTTCGCAATTTTTCGTTCTCTTTTTTTTTCATTTCTTTTTTCTCAACAATTCGACATTTTCCTTCTTTCTTTCTTTCCCTTCAATTCTTCCACCATCTTTGGAAATCAGATAATATAACCATATTGCAATAAACATTCCAAGAACTACTCGTTACTAGCTCAGCTAGGGTAGGAAGTATTATAGAAAGTAGTTGATAGGACAAAAAGGGCAATTTGGCTATGTGAGGCTCATGGGTAGAATGAAATAAAGGGGACTGGCTCTCCTAACACGTGTCACCATCCACAGACCGAATGCATACAGGTATTAAGAAGACTGGACTCATGCTTATGCAAACTGATGTTACATGTCTTAGAGAGAGTACTACTCACATCCTAAATGAAACCGGTCATGAATGTCACCAGTTTATAAAGCTCTAACCTCAGAATGTAGTGTAGCTTGCCGACATAATGAATCAAGTCTATTCGTTCAGATAAGGGAGAAACAACAACTCGTAGATTATGCACATAGTCACGCCAGCTAAATGTCAAGAATATGCAGGGCTCAAGTAAGGGTTCAAAGTAGCGTCAATGTTCAAACGACTCAAATTAAACATGAAATTTTTTGAAAATTTTTGAATTTTATGAAACAAACAACAATGCATGCGGAAACAATAAATATGGAAGCATAAATGCAAGAAAACATGCAGACACAGATATGGATGCATACCTCCCCAAACCAAACCGTACAATGCCCTCATTGTACTAAAAATAGGGAAAGAAGTGCAAACTGAAAGGAAAAGGAAAAGTGGAGTCGGAAAACTTACAAAACGTCATAAGGAGGGACCTCCCCAAACCGACCATGAATATGGGAGGTCAAAGAAAGTCAAGCAGTGGCTCCATAGACGTAAAACAGCAGCTGGAGGTCGAAACCATTCGATCGAGCACTTGGAACAGCTCGATCGAATGAACTGCTGCATTAGAAGAGCTCGATCGAGTGAAGAACCACTCGATCGAGGAGCATAGGGTTGAATCTGGTCGATCGAGGAGCATATCACTCGATCGAGTAACAGCTGCGTCAGAAAGTGCTCGATCGAACACAAAATCATTCGATCGAGTACTTGACCTGCAAAAGACGCATTAATAGCAAGGAAAATACAAAGGAGGTTCATAAAACAGCGTCTAAAGTTCGACGTATAGCGAAAGGAAAATAAATAGTTCAACAAAAGTACAAAAAAAAAAAAAAAAAAAAAAAACAGTCCGGGCTGCCTCCCGGAGAGCGCTGGTTTAAGAGGTCCCGCACGACCTTTCTGGCATCAATTAACTGGCGCATCGAGCTCGTCGAAACGCAAGACTTCAACACGGTTGTCCGCTTCACTCGCCTCATGGTAATGCTTCACATATTGGCCGTTCACCTTGAATCTGTGACCCTCGGAATCTTCAAGCTCCACGGATCCAAATTTGGTAACAACTGTTACCGTGTAAGGACCACTCCACCTGGACTTCAGCTTGCCAGGAAATAATCTCAACCGGGCATTGAACAGCAACACCTTTTGCCCCACATGGAACTCCCGAGGTAGGATCCTCTTGTCATGCCATCTTTTCGTCTTTTCCTTGTAAATGCGCGAACTGTCATAGGCATTAAGCCTCAACTCTTCCAACTCATCTAACTGCGAAAGACGATTCGGACCACACAACTTAGGATCATAATTAAGCTCACAAATTGCCCACCAGGCCTTACATTCCAACTCAACAGGTAAGTGACACGATTTCCCATAAACTAACCTATAAGGTGATGCACCAATTGGTGTCTTAAAGGCAGTTCTATAAGCCCATAATGTGTCATCTAGCTTAAGACTCCAGTCCTTCCGTGATTTAAAAACTACCTTAGATAAGATCTCTTTCAACTCGCGATTAGAGACCTCTACCTGACCACTAGTTTGGGGATGATACCCCAAACCACGTCGGTGTTGGACACCAACTCTAGACAGTATGGAAGTGAGTTTCTTTTCTTTAAAATGCATCCCCCCATCGCTAATGACGACCCTAGGGACACCAAAACGAGGGAATATGATATTTTTAAACATCTTTACCATGGTCTTAGCATCACAATGGGGTGAAGCAATTGCCTCAACCCATTTAAACACATAGTCTACAGCTACTAAGATGTACCTGTTACCTTTACTGGATGGGAACGGTCCTTGGAAATCGATGCCCCAGACATCGAAAACCTCAACCTCTAGGATGCCGTTTTGTGGCATCTCGTGTCTCTTCGAAATGTTCCCTGATCGTTGGCAAGCATCACAAGCTGAAACAAAAGACTTAGCGTCAGCAAACAAAGAAGGCCAGTAAAAACTAGACTGAAGTACCTTAGCCACGGTGCGCGATGGACCGTGGTGACCACCATATGAAGAGGAGTGACAGCCTTCCAGGACTATTTTGGTCTCCCACTGCGGAATACACCGTCTGTAGAGACCGTCTGCACATTCCTTAAACAAGTAAGGGTCATCCTGATATCGCTTAGCGTTATAAAGAAAACGCTTCTTTTCGGGATGAGAAAGGTCGGGCGGCGACTTGCCACCGACAACGAAGTTAGCTATATCTGCATACCAAGGTTCTTGGTTAACAATAGACGATATAACAGCAATCAAAGTATCGTCAGGAAAAGAATCATCAATGGGTAGAGAATCATCCCCTTCTTGTCGCACCAGCCGCGACAAGTGATCAACCACCACGTTCTCAGCTCCTTTCTTGTCCTTGATCTGCAAATCAAACTCCTGAAGAAGGAGTATCCATCTCAGTAGCCGTGGTTTAGCCTCCTTCTTTGCAAGGAGATGCCTCAAAGCTGCATGGTCAGTAAAAACAGTGACTTCTGACCCAACTAAATAAGTACGAAACTTCTCTAAGGCATAAACTACAGCTAACAGCTCCTTCTCAGTGGTAGTGTACTTCACTTGAGCCTCATCCAGAGTTCGGCTCGCATAGTAAATAGCATTCAGGGCTTTGTCTTTCCTCTGGCCAAACACCGCTCCTAGTGCATAGTCACTCGCATCGCACATGACCTCAAACGGCAAGTCCCAGTTGGGAGGCTGTATGATCGGTGCAGAGACTAAGGCCTGCTTTAACCTGTTAAAAGTAGAAAGACAAGCATCAGTAAACACAAAAGGGGCATCCTTAAGCAGCAACTGTGTAAGTGGTTTAGCAATTTTGGAGAAATCCTTGATAAACCGGCGATAAAAGCCGGCGTGACCAAGGAAGCTCCTCACCCCCTTAACATTAACAGGAGGTGGTAATTGCTGAATCACTTCCACCTTTGCTTTATCAACTTCTATTCCCCTATAAGAAACCAAGTGCCCTAAGACAACTCCCTCGTTGACCATAAAGTGGCACTTCTCCCAGTTCAGCACAAGATTAACCTCAATACAGTGCTGCAACACTTTCTCAAGATTAGACAGACAGTTAGAAAAATCACTTCCATATACACTAAAATCGTCCATAAAAACTTCCATGATAGACTCAATATACTCTGAAAATATCCCCATCATACACCTTTGGAAGGTGGCAGGGGCATTGCACAAACCAAAAGGCATTATGCGGTACGCAAAAACGCCCTTAGGACGGGTAAATGTAGTCTTAGCCTGATCGTCTGGGTGGATAGGGATCTGAAAGAACCCTGAATGCCCATCTAAATAGCAGAAAAATTTATGAGAGGCTAACCTTTCGACCAATTGATCAATAAAAGGAAGGGGAAAGTGATCTTTCTTAGTGGCGGCATTTAGCTGTCTGTAATCTATGCACATCCGCCAACCAGTCACTACTCGAGTATGTATTAATTCATTCTTCTCATTCTTAACTACAGTTGTCCCTCCTTTCTTCGGGACCACCTGTACTGGACTTACCCATTTAGAATTACCGACAGAATAAATAATACCGCATCCAGCAGACTTCATTACCTCGGCCATCACGACATCCTCGCATCTTCCGGTTTGGCGGCCCGACCTGTCTGCAAGGTTTGTGATCCTCCTCCACTCTATCCCTGTGCATACAAATATCGGGACTAATCCCGTGATATCATCCAGTGAATAGCCCATTGCCTTCCTGTTTTTCTTAAGCACAGCTAACAAGGAGGTCAGCTGATCATCACTAAGCTTGGCACTAACAATGACTGGATATTGCTCTGTATCGTCTAAGAAAGCGTATTTAAGATGAGAAGGGAGAGGCTTACGTTCTGGTACCTTTACCTCAATGGAGCAAAGAGTGGTGATCATTTGTTCCACCTACTCTCCTTCGTACTCATCTAAATCATCAACAAGCAAATCCAACGTAGCGTCATCGTCGTCTGGGCTATCTGCACACTCATCAAAAAGCATAAGAGCTTCTAGGGGGTCCTTCATAAAAGAACCCGACCAGAAGTCATAAATAGACTCATCAATGATATCGACCGAATAGCAAGTGTCCTCTATCATTGGGTGGGCTAAAGTACTGGGCAAACTGAATGTGATAGCGTCATCCCCTACTGCAAGAGTCAGACGCCCTTGTTTGACATCAATAACGGCCCCAGCTGTACAAAGGAATGGTCTTCCTAAGATAATTTGGGTCCGGGTGTCCTCAGCTATATCCAAAACAATGAAATCTACTGGGATGTAAAGCTTGCCTATTTTCATAGGCACATCTTCTAAGACACCTAAGGGTCTCCTAACAGATCTATCAACCATCTGTAGGGTAATGTTAGTCACTTTGAAATGACTCATCTTCAGTTTCTTGCAGACAGGAAGGGGCATGACACTAACACTGGCACCTAAATCGCAAAGGGCCTTATCAATAACCATATTGCCTATGACACAAGTAATAGAAAAGCTGCCCGGGTCTTTCATTTTTGGAGGGGCCTTATTTAACAGCAAGTTACTTGACTCTTCCATAAATGAAATTGTCTTAAATTCACTCAAATTTCTCTTACGCGTCACGATATCCTTCATAAACTTAGCGTAAGTGGGTACCTGAGTATCAAGTTCGGAAAAAGGGAAAGTTACCTGGAGGTTCTTCACGATGTCCACGAACTTACCGTACTGTTGCTCGATCTTTGCGTCCTTCAGACGACTTGGGAAGGGTACCCTGGTAGCGATGAGTGGCCCCGCAACCTTTTCCTTACCCTTATCAATACGTGACGTCTCCACAGCAGGGGAAGATGACACGGTGGCGGTATTAGATAGTGAATTAGGATTTCCGCCACTTAAAGTACTGGATCGAGCACTTTTATCGCTCGATCGACCATGTTCATCACTCGATCGAGTGATTTCTTCAGCATGGTTGCTCGATCGAGTAAGATTACCACTCGATCGACCAACTTGGAATTCTGCACTTCTCGATCGACGGCCATTGTCACTCGATCGAGTGACTGGATGATTAAAACCGCTCGATCGAGTAAAAGAGTCACTCGATCGAGTGGTTACAGCACACGCAGCAAGTATTTCCTTCAAAAACTCGTCTAAATCATCATCCGAGTTATCGTCAGCTGTCAAAACCTCGTCTTCTTCATGAGTAAGGTCATTTTGAAAATTCATTGCACTGACTAGATCGCAAATTGGAAGAAGCTTGGCTTGGTTTGTCGCAAGTGTTAACTGCGCGACTTGTTCTTTCAATTCCGATATAACTGTTTCGGATTGCCGTGACATCTTTGACATACTTAACATGATGGATTTTAACTCGGCAATTTCTTCGTTTGCAGAGGGAGGAATCGGTAGCGGAGCTGGCGTGGAGGGGGCAGAGACGCTCTTTATTTCTTCATATAGCTGAGAGAAAGGAACCCCTTGCTTGTACTTCTTGTAAGCAAGGGCGCGCTCTATACTTGCCACACATTCATGAAGGTCGTGTCCATCCTCGCCACATCTACCACACGGCTCTATATGATCTGTAATCGTAGGCATCTTGCAAATAAACTTTCAAGGCAAAAGTTAACCTGCAGCTAATCAAACTTTGCAGAAATGAGATCGGTCTCAAGGAATAAATTCCCTGAGACGAGAGACAAACTTAATTTAAGCAACAAGTTTGCGCCACCTCCCCGGCAGCGGCGCCAAAATTTGACACGTCTGTCGCGTACCTGTCAAAAATAATATAGCTAGGGAAGTCGGGTCGAATCCACAGAGAGGTAGGAATTTGTCGGCTAAACTTAAGTTCGTCAAAGTAACCAGATTGGGGGTTTATAAAATGTGATTTCTAAACTAAAAAGGACAAGGGGAAGAGAGATAAAAGGAAGGACTTAAGCGGATAAAGGAGAACAGCTAAGACAGACGGTTCACCATAATCATCTGGTCGAGTAATCTAGGTCCTAGGTTAATACAGCACGGTCTAAGGGGTAGCGAACGTCACCTTTCGGTCCTTAATTCACCCTAAAGTGTAAACAGTTTAACTTTCGCCCTCGCTGTAATACTCTATTGTTCGCCACTAGTCTGCCTCTTCCAACCCTTCGGTCCAGGTCAAGGTTCACTAAGAATAAGGGTCTAATTGCGTCGACTCAATTAGGCAATTACAATTAATTGTAGCATTTAAACAACAAAGACGGTACCAGCATTAACCTAGTAAATCGATTACTCTCCCTTCATATTATGGATCCCCTATAGTCTTAGCATAGGGAAATTAGCTACTCATAACCGTCGGATTAACAATTACAATAACCAAATAATTAAGACTAAACATGATGATGAAACTAATAAGAATTCAATTAAGCAATTATAATAACAAGAGAAGAAGGATTTTAAACAGTAAATAGGATTAAGAAATAAACTAGATTGATAATACCGAATCCGACTAGCAAAGTGTAGAGAGTAAATCCAAAGAACAGTGACAAGAAGTGGCAGTGAAAACCAACGAAGTCAAGAGAGAGAGTAACGTGATGTTCTCCCTCAGTCTTATACTAAAATTCCACTCTCAAAACCTAATCCCTGGACTAATTACAAAAGCCCATAAATAATTAGGCGGAAATTAACAGTAGCACAGGAAACCGCTCGATCGAATAGAAGTAATCCACTCGATCGAGCAAATTATCACCAAACCACTCGATCGAGTAGATATGACCCACTCGATCGAGCACCACTTGCATAAATTCCTCGATCGACCCCTCAAACAGCTCGATCGATCAATCTTGAGTGTATAAAGCATTCGATCGAGCAGTTAACCACTCGATCGAGCTACATAGGCACGTTAGACCTTGAATTGCTTCCCAAACTCAGGTCACGCGTCTTCCAAGTGTTAGATTTCCAAGCTCCAGCTCCTTATTTTCCATGAATGCATACAATTGGGACGATTAAGGCTCGATTTAGCTCCTCTTCGGTCGATTCCTGCAAATTACAATAGACGGACCAAAGTAGAACATTCGGGGGTATTCGTAGCCAGATGCTACATAAAAAGCACAGAAATGCGTGTAAGAATGAGGTGAAAACCTTATATAAAAGACACGCATCAGTGGTATCAGAGCATTGTTATATACATGCATGTTGTCTTAAGACGATTTTAGTAATTTATGACATAAATTAATAAAATTGATATTATGTTAATAAAATTAGTTTTATCATATAATATGGTCTTTCATGTAAATAATCTGGTCTTAGGATGACATGGGACAAAAATTTGATTTTTGTTATATTTTTCCATTTTTTATAACTTAAAATGGCATAAAATTGAATAAAAATGCATTAAAATTAATTAAGAGTTAATTAAATTGGGTTGCATGTTAATTTTATGCATATTTATTTAGAAATAACCACATGCATGTTCTATTTATGCGATAAGTAGTTACATTAAGTTAATGTGATTAATTTAGATAGTTTATTGATTTTTATTTAATAAAAATTGGTAAATAATGTTTATTTTGAAAATAAATATTGATTTAATTTTTAGGCTCGAAATTTTTGAATTTTTAGCTCCTGTAAATTGTTCCGAAATGTACAAAATTTTATTGAAGTTATTTCAATTTTTATGGTTTGGTTTAGAATAAAATCGTAAAAATTGCCGTTTTACCGATTAAATTGTAAAATCATTTTAAATATATTTTAAAACAAAAAATTTTCACTTGCATGTCATTTTTGGTATAAGACCAGAATGTTCATAGCCTTGAAATTTTTTTTCCTTAAATTTTATAATTAAATGTAACTTTTCCATAATAATTGTGAATTATTATGTGTTTTTGTCATAATTTGTGTTTTAATCCATATTAATTCAAGATAATTAGTGAGAATAATTTTTTTGAAATTAGACCATATTAGTATCATTACCATATCTTAAAATTGTTTTAAGAATTGATTATGAATTTTTATTGGTAAAATCCCGTCAAAGAAAGCTCTAATGATCGTTGTTGGTAAGTTAGACGATTTGGCATGTCATTTTCCATAATTCATTTTATTATTCATTTGGATGAATATTTTTTTTACCATAATAATTATGTAATTTTTCCTAATATGGCCATAGGTAGAAATTGGTATTCCCGTAATGTAAGGGAATATCGATTTGTTTTCTAATTACTTGCGATTTCGTATCGCCTAATTTGTAATTAATTAATAGTTTTATTTTAATTTTAATTACAAATTGTATAATAGGATATTCTTATTTAATTTAAATATTCGTAATTAAATGAAGCATCTAAAGACGGAGTTTTCATAAAGACGGTGTTTTCGGAAAGGCGTTCCGAAATCCTAAAGAAGGAGGCTAATTTATGAAGACTCAAGGGACCAAGGAGTTGGTTTCCGATATGTAATAATTTTAGTTAATTAGATTAACTAGGTGGCCATATTAGGACTTGTTTGTTTATTCATGCATTCATGCCAAATCGTCGCTACATGTTTTAATTTTTGTTGTTATCTATTTAATCGTCTAGCATTCACCAATTTTGTTCACTTAAAAGTGATAGACAATTAAATTGATAAGATCTCTCACATTTGTTTAAAATGGAGATTAAGCCTTACCAAATAATAGCACCTATGAATCCCTTCTTCATTAGAGGTAGGTTCGGATCACCGAGGTACACTCTTTTTACGTTGGATATGTAGGGTAATAATAGTTATTATGCGTGAAAATTGGTTGGACTCAAAGGGATAAATATGGGTTGAATCGGTCCACCGTGCCCATATTTATTCTGGGGCTAAAAGATGGATTTTAAGAAAATCCGTCAACCAAGAGTTTTAGTAGTAGAATCAGTCAAAATGTTGACTCACCAAATTTATATAAATATGGGTTGAATCGGTCCACCGTTCCCGTGTTTATATAAAATTGGATCTTGGAATCATTTATATAATTCAGTGGGAGATCATTATATAAATGGGAACTTGTTAAAATAGTTTCACAAGTTAAAAATTTTTTAGACGATAAATGTTAATCTTTCCTTTCATTTCCTTTGTAGTAATCACGATGACTTCTACTAGTGAAACCGTCACCATAGCTAGAGATTTATGGCTACGTTCTTTTATGGACAAATATGTTTTAAAAGTCGACGGTAGTAATTTTAAAGATTGGGAGGAACAACTTCGATTAGCTGCCGCAGGTGATGGCAAATTACGCTACCTTGTCGATCCCTCTCCCCCTTCGCCTAGTACTAGGGCCGCTGCCGATGTAAGGGAGGTGTTTTCAAATTATCAAAAGGAATCCGCTCCAATTAAAAATGTTTTGATTTTTTCAATGGATCCTGCTTTACAAAGGCAATGTGTAAAGTTTTGTGATGCACATGAAGTATTCTCTAGGCTTTCAACTATGTTTTCTCAAGCCCCGAGAATAATTCAATATGACACCGCAGTTCGTTTCTTTGAGGCTAACCTCAAAGATGGTCAACCTATAAGTTCACACGCACTTAAAATGATTGAGTACGTGGAAACTTTAGAGAGGTTAGGATGCAAGATCCCCGATAAACTTGTGGTGGACCGAGTGCTCCACTCTCTCTCGCATGTCAAAGGATTTACCCAATTTAGGGTAAATTATAATATGAAGAACATGAGAAAGATTTTACATGAGCTCCATTCTATGCTTGTGCAAGCAAAGAAGGACATGGGATTGAGTGGGAGTACAAGGAAAGATGTGCTTGCGATAAACGTGAAGGGGAAGAAGCAGTTTAAGAGGAATGCAGGTAAGAAGCCCATACAGGTGGAGGGCAAAGGTAAAGCAATTGCAAATTGCTCTACCAAGCCTAAACCTATAAAGGGTAATCCTCTTAAAGATACTTGTAATTACTGTAATAACAAGGGACATTAGAGGCGTAATTGCACGAAATACTTGGATGACATCAAAGCTGGCATTACGAAGCCAACATGTAATTTCTCAACCGAATCTTTTATGATAGACATAAATTATACTTCAAATACAACTTGGGTATTAGATACTGGTTGTGGTTCTCACTTATGCAATCATTTGCAGGGCCTAAAAAGCATAAGAAAACTAAACAAGAGTGATGTTGATATCCGAATGGGTAACGGGTCTAAAGTACCCGCCGTCTCAGTAGGAACTTATGTACTTAACTTAGCTTCGGGGTTGCAGTTATTTCTTAATAATTTTTATTTTGTACCAACAATGTCTAGAAAAATAATATCAGTATCTGTGTTAGACAAAGAAGGTTTTTCTTTTCTAATTAAAGACAAATGTTGTACTTTTTCCCTTAATGGGATTGTATATAGCGAAGTTATTTCAATAAATGGTATTTTTATTCTAGATACTTGCAACGATGTTTATCATTTAGATAATAAAAGACTCAAAACAGGTGATCCCGATCAATCTTATTTATGGCATTGTCGATTAGGACACATTAACGACAAACGCATTAAAAGACTAGTGTCGACTAGTATAATTAAACCTTTTGATTTCGAATCATTTGGTACATGCGAATCTTGTCTTCTTGGCAAGATGACTTGTTCACCTTTTCTAGGAAAAGGATCTCGAGCTAGTGAGTTGTTGGGTTTAATACACACTAATGTATGTAGTCCAATGACAGTCACTACTAGAGGTAATTATGACTATTTCATTACTTTTACGGATGACATGATAGATATGGGTATATCTACTTAATGAGATATAAAAGTGAAGGTATTGATAAGTTCAAAGAGTTTCAGAATGAAGTAGAAAACCAATTAAATAAGAAGATTAAAGCATTACGATCAGATCGTGGTGGGGAGTATTTAAGGAATGACTTTAGAGATCACCTTACAAACTGTGGTATTGTATCCCAGTTAACTCCTCCTCGCACACCACAATTTAATGGTGTGGCTGAAAGGAGGAATCAAACTTTATTAGATATGGTCCGATCAATGATGAGTCAAACAGAGTTACCTATGTCATTTTGGGGGTTTGCCATTTTATTTGCTGTACGCTCACTTAATCAAAGTCCCACTAAAGCAACTGACAAAACTCCGTATGAGATATGGAAAAGGAAAGTCCCGAATCTGCGATACATGAAAGTATGGGGTTGTGATGCTTATGTCAAAAGCAAGTCAGACGATAAGCTTGCACCTCGTTCTGAAAAATGTATTTTTGTAGGCTACCCTAAGGAAACTTGTGGATATTACTTCTACAATAGTAGCGAGAACAAAGTGTTTGTGGCTTGTGAAGCTGTCTTTCTAGAAAAATAGTTTATTTCTAGAAGACAGAGTGGGAGAAAATTTGAACTTGATGAAGTTCAAGAACCACAAACTGATATGACAATACAGGAAGATGTTCCTTCTACGTCTGAATCGGTTATTGTTCCTTCTAAACCTAGGAGGTCAGAGAGGGTTAGTCGCCAGCCTGATAGATACCTTGGTGTCATCAAAGAAGATGGTGACTATGAGGTCTTACTTTTGGAAAGTGATGAACCCAAGGCTTACAAAGCAGATATTATGAGTTCTGACTCTAAGCTATGGCTCGAGTCCATGCAATCCAAAATGGATTCTATGTACGATAATCAGGTATGGGACCTGGTTGACTTACCCAAAGATGTTCGACCTCTTCACTGTAAGTGGATATTCAAGATTAAAATCGGCATGGATGGACATAAAGATGTCTAAAAAGCTAAATTGGTGGCAAAAGGTTTCACCCAGGTTCATGGTTTACACTATGATGAAACTTTTGCACCAGTTGCTACGCTTAGATCTGTTCGGATAATGTTAGCGATTGCTGCATTTCATGATTATGAGATATGACAAATGGATGTCAAAACCGCTTTCTTGAACGGTTTTCTGGAAGAAGAAGTGTTTATGACACAACCTGAGGGTTTTGTGGATCCTAAAATCCTAACAAAGTATGCAAACTTAAGAGATCCATTTATGGTCTTACGCAAGTATCAAGGAGTTGGACAATCGTTTTGAACATGTTATTAAACAGAATGGTTTCTCTCGAAGTGTTGAGGAACCATGTTTATACATGAAGTTTAGTGGGAGTAAAGTTGTTTTATTACTTCTTTATGTGGACGACATATTACTCATTGGGAATGACATAGATATGCTTGCTTCTATCAAGAAGTGGTTAGGATATCACTTCTAAATGAAAGATTTGGGCGAAGCTCAGCGCATCTTGGGTATCCGGATCTATAGGGATAGATCTAAAAGGATATTAGCATCGAGTCAAGAAGCCTATATCGATAAGATTCTTGGCCGATTCAATATGAAAACTCCAAGAGAGGTTTTCTACCTATGGGAAATTGGATCACTTTGAGTAAGTCACAGTGTCCTACTGAGCCTAAGGATATTGAACGCATGAAATCGATTCCCTATGCTTCTGCTGTTGGATCGATCATGTATGCTATGATGTGTTCTCGTCCTGACGTCTCGTATGCTTTGAGTATGACGAGTCGTTTTCCGAAAACACCGGGTTAGAGTCATTGGATAGCCGTCAAGAATATTCTAAAGTACTTGAGAAGGACTAAAGATTCATTTTTAGTGTTTGGAGGAGAATCTGAATTACGTATAATAGGTTATACAGATACCAGTTTCCAAACCGATAGGGATGATTTGAAATCCCAAGCTGGTTTTGTTTTTTTGTTGAACGGAGGGGCGGTTTGCTGGAGAAGTTTTAAAGAGTCCGTGACTGCTGATTCTACAACGAAAGTTGAGTACATTGCAGCCTCTAAAGCTACAAAGGAGGTTGTTTGGATTAGGCAATTTTTAGAGGGACTGAAAGTAGTTCCTACCACCGAGGATCCTATCACTTTGTATTGTGATAACAGTGGGGCTATTTTTCAAGCAGAAGAGCCCAAGTCTAGTAACAAGTCTAGACACGTACGTAGGAAATTTCATGTAATTAGAGATTTAATCGAAAGGAAATAAATTACAGTTTGTAAGGTTGGGACAGCTGACAACATCGCTAACCCTTTAACCAAACCTTTGTCTCAAGCCAAACATGATAGTCATGTAGTTTCGATTGGATTCAGACGAATGCCAGAACTGTTGTAAATTATATGATATGTAATAATTAAGATATTGTATTTATTATTTCATATATGATAATTACATTTATCATTGCATTTAGTTTTATATCTGAATTTCTATATACTTTGTTTTATCCAAATAGATTGTAGTGACAAAGTCGAACTCTATTAAAGTGAACTGGATTAACATTGTATTTTGTCTCTGCATAATGAGGTGACGTCTCGGAGTGACTAGATTGTAAGGTGATAGATGACAGGTTCGACTGTCATATGGTCATAATGATGACTGGTCGGTTACATTGCCAGATTGTGAGACGATTTGTCGGAGAGTGACCGTTTATAGAGTCCTTTTGTGGTTGGGTCATAGCGAGGATTTATATATATTCCTACGAGTCAATTCTTTAGACTGGTGACTATTTGTCTGAGTTGGTGAGGTTTTCCAGTGGCTTTGGTATTTGTTATAGGTCGCACCGTAAAAAGAGGCCGATGAGCATTTACCGGGTCATTGTGATCTGTATCGAACGAAGAAGATAGGTCAACGGGATTGTCCATTTATGTCATATTTTATCTCAACGCCACTCGAGGAGAGGTGAATGGAAATGCGTGGCCACGCTCGGATGAGATCTATAGTAGATTATCCGGTCAGACAGTCATTCTCCTGATCGAGGAAACCACTTTATGATATGATCATGTGCAAGAACGACCTGAAAGACATGTTGCATTGAGTGGGCGATATTATTGGACAAGAGAATTGGTAACGCACACTTGTGTCGGACAAGTGGGAGATTGTTGGAGTAGTGTCCTCCACAATAAGTGCGTTTACATATTAAATCTCGTAAAAGGAATATCAGGGATTTATCTTTTTATTTGTCAGCTGGTCATTGTTAATCGGTAATGATTGGCTGACTAGAGTTTGACATTACTGTCGTGTGACGGCGGTGATCAGCTGATCCCTTTAGGTCACACCTATAGGATGACGCCCAAATAGAATGAATTAATTGTTTGTATGAGATACGAGATAATTAATTCCTTGTATTATTTGACTTTTAATTAGTCACGTAAAAGTATTATTTGATGACGGGTTACGAACTCGAGACAAAGAGATTTATTATTTAATTATGTGATATTTAAGTAATAAATTAATAATTTAGAATTTATTAATTCATTGTTAATTAATTAATTTTATGCGATATGTGTATATGTTTTGAGGTGGAATTAATTAGCTATTTATATTTTAGAAGAGGTTGTAAAATTAGCTAATTGGGATAATATTAACACATTGTATGTTGATAAAATGGTCTTATGATTATTTAATAGTCAAGTAGTCATTGGTAGTTAATTTATATTATTTAGGTGTTAAATAATTAAATTAATATTTAATTATGTCAGATAATTAAATATAAGACTTATAAGCATTTGTCGGGCAAATGTCGAAAATCGGAAGGGACCCGACGGGGACCATTTGGACAGATTTTTATACACTACTAATACACTCATTGTGAGTGGAGAAGGTAGGCATTTCCTACTAGCATTTGTATGTGAATTGTATACATTTGCATGCCTATATATACCTAAGTCCTTCCATCATTTCTAAGGTTGGAAATTTGAAGAAAAATTGGTCTTTGTGTGCTTGTTGTGGATGGTTCATATACACCATCAATAGACCATATTTTTCATCTTATTTTGTTCATCCTTTTACAATAAACACATATAAAAGTAAACTAATAATATTATCAAAGTAATAATATTAATTAGTACATCAAATATATAAATAAACAAGGTTACTACTACATTTACCTAGTTAGTATTTTAGTAGTATTTTGGGTTTATCTTGGGTGCCACCATAAGAGATTACCTACTTTGGTAATTAAGGTGTTGGAGGATCATCTAATAAACACAATACTCCCAAAACTCTCAATTTACCCAATTAATGTTTTAACCAAAATTAACGGATCAACATAAAAACGGTACAATGATCTTACCTACAACACGACAGTCTCAACGGTATAAAGAACTCAGGATTCCGACGACACAAGCCTTGGGATTTGATAGAAATGTGAGAGAGGGAGTTACGTAACCTTGCTTTCTCTTTTGTGAAACTTAGAATGATGTAAAAAATATAAAGAAACTGGTAGAAATCCTTTATATACTAATCTCGCGTTGCTATCAAAACCCGACCAAATACTCGTAAAAAGCCACTTACTCGATCGAGTGCCCCTTACTCGATCGAGTAACCCACTTACTCGATCGAGTATCCGTCAGCAGAACATTGTTTCGAAATCACAACACACTTACTCGACAGAGTAAGCCCCACTCGATATAGTACCCAACAACACATAAAATTGTAGTATTATTGGTGGCACATATGACAAGAGATGACCCTGACCTGAACAACCCGGTCATCTTCTCTGACGAAGATATCCCTCCATTCGGAGCCAACAATAACCTGGCCCTGTACATCACCGTACAATGCCTCAAGAAGAATATGCCTATGGTTCTAGTGGATGACGGATCTGTGGTTAATGTCACTCCCCTCAAGACGGCTCATAAACTAGGTATCAAAGAAGCTGATTTGGTCCCAACTAACAAAGGAGTACGCGCCTATGACGACACTCGTCGTAAGGTTGCGGGGCTTATCACCTTGACCATTGAAACTGGACCCTTGGAAAGACAGGCCAGTTTTCAGGTGGTGGACATCGACGCCTCTATTAACATGCTCCTGGGGCGCCCCTGGATTCATGCCGTCACGGCCGTCACCCCAACCCTTCATCAGAAAATCAGGGTCCCTTTTAGTGGGAAAACAATCACAATTCATGCTTCCCCGATCAAGGCTATAATGAAAAATGGAATAGCCTCTCAAGTCATTGAGGAGGACGACAACGAAATGTGGTAATTCCAAGCTATGAATTCCCTAACCGATGAATCAACATCCTTTGATTGTGACCCGTTCTCCAACCTCACAGTCAATCGCATTCTGATGCGCCAAGGTTATTTCTCGGGTGATACTGTCGTTTCGTACCAAAAATAAATACCTAAGTACTACTAACAGAAGTCAGCGGTAAGTAGGGTCGATCTCCACAGGGAGGCGGTGTACTATCTATTTGTCTATTTATCTGGCTAAATGTCACAATTGGGGGTTTTGATTGATTTAACTAAACTAGAGATTAAGGCAAGGGAAATGAATAAGAGAATTAACAGTAAAAGAAGGGAGTATGCTAAGAGTCGGTCCACCGTGGCAGCTATCAGATCTTATACTATCGGGAATACTAAGGCGATTAGACTATTGATAAGAAGAGCTATGGTCGTCACTTTTCGGTCCTTAAACCGCCCTAGAGCGTAAACAGCTTAACTTTCGCCCTCACTGCAATACCCTATTGTAATTAAGCAAGCCTTCCCTTCCAATCTTTCGATCTAGGTCGGGGTTAACTAAATTTATGGTCTCCTGCATGCATTCATTCGACCGGATAACAATTAAATTGCCTAATACAATTCCTATCGCAAGACTAATCTATATAAGTCAATTAAAACATCGCTACCACGGCTTCCCTAATCCTAACATACTAAGGGGATTTAGCTAGACATTAAATTAATAAGAACAATAAATAAAGAGGGAGAGGGAATAATAAACATTAAAAGAGAGAAAAGAGGGAAGAAATTACTGAAATAATGATCCGGAATAAAATGCAAAGTAACAGTGTATCGTTCCAAGAGAAAAGAGAGAGTCAGAGTGTCTCCGGATAAAAAAGAGATGCATAAAGTGACGACCTCACTCCTATTTATAAGAAATTAGGAGTTTAATTAAACCTAATGACGGAAAATAACTAAAAAGCCCAGCCCGTCAGCAAAATCCACTCGATCGAGTAACTAAATCACTCGATCGAGCAAAGGCATAAAAGGAACTGGTCGATCGAAAGGAAAAATAGTCGATCGAGTACTTATTCATCCTAAAACCACTCGATCGAGAAGAAGTGGCTCTCGATCGAATAGAATTAGTTCTCGATCGAGCACTTCTCAGCGCGTAATTCCTACTTCGCGCACTGAACTTCAAACGGCTGCCATTCCTTCGTTACTTGGACAAATAGGGCGTGGTTGGTGGCGTTGGAAAGCTGAGAGGATAAGCTTTCACCTCCAACTGGAATCACCTTAATATCTGTTGTAGAACTCGAGATATGGCTCTTACAAGCAGGGACTAGCAAATTGAAGCACTCTCTTGGCTCGCCTAACTTCCTTACTTTAATGCGCATCTCAAAATAGCTTCATTCCCGCTCCAAATTCACTCTTCCTCCAAATGCATGCTAAAAGGATGGTAAAAGGCTTGATTTCACTACTTTTGGGTTCATTCCTGCAAATAAGACAAAACAAACCAAAGTAGCATATTCGGGGCATTTCGTAGCATAAAACCACGATAAAAGCATAGAAATACGTGCATGAATTAGGCTAAAAAGACTATATAAAATGCACGTATCAAATCTCCCCAAACCAAACCTTTACTCGTCCTCGAGTAAACTAAAATGCAACTAAAGGAATGGGAAAGATAACTCAGAGTTAGCTACAAATGCCCACTTAAGCCAATTTAATGCAAGCAAACTAACACCTATAGCAAATAGTCAAATGCAAACGAGTTATAAGATGTTTATAATAAAGCTGAACCGTCGACCTTGCAAGACCTTTAACAATGGACTCTCACGGGTCACTCTTCTCTCATGAAGCAAAGGGTAAGCATATGAATGTAAGAGAGAGAGAAAAATAGTCGCTCACCTAGACTACGACCCACATAAACATGCATGCAACTAATATGATAGACAATTCTAACTACCGTACACACATTCCAACCAAACAAGGTCCTGTCACAGCCGAGGGCTTACAAAAATATGGTAAAGTGAGGCAATGGGTAGGAAAAGGCAAAACATTTATGGGAATGTGGAGGTATAGGCGGCCAAGCTAGTACCTAAACAGAACCATATGAAACATATCCATTTCCAACTCAATTATAGAATAAATACATGCTCTTCATTTGGCACAAAACTCACCAAACCAAACTGAACTTACTCCTCAAATGATATAAGATAGAACATAGGAGCAGAAACCGTCAACCATTTTTTCTCATTTTCTTTTCTTTTTCTATTTCGGTTTCTTTCTCTGATTTTTTTTCGAATTCTTTTTTTTTTTTTTTTCTTTTTCCTTCGTTTTTTTTCTTTCGGGTTTTTTTTTTTTCTTTTTTTTCTTTTTCACACCTTTTTTTTTCTCTTTTCATCAACCTCCGTCTTTCTTTCTACCGACTCCAAATCAACAGAATACGAGCCAAACTCGATACAATAGACAATATACCGCAGAAACAATCTAAACTAGCTTGACAAGGCTGGCTAAATTTGGAATGTAGCTAGAGGTCAACAGGCAAATTTGGCTAATGTGGAGTTTATGGGTAAAAATGAAAGAAAAGGGAAATGTAAGCACCTCCCTGCATGTGACACCAACCACTAACCCGAATGTATGAAGGCAAAAAGCAATTGAATTTCATATACGTGCAAATTGATGAACATGCTATGCAAGGAGTAACTACTCACAATCCTACATGAAACTGGTCATAAATGACACCAGTTTATAAGGCTCTAAATCTTAGAAATTATAAGTAGGTTGCCAAAATTTCAGGTCAAGTCTATATGTTCAGCTAAATCAAACATTAACTCGTAGATTATGCAATAAGACAAAGCTAAAAGATAACAGTTTAATGCAAGGCTTAAGCAAAAAGACAAATATAGTGCAATTTCATCATGGAAATCTACCGTTCCGACTCAACCTATATGCTAAATTAAACGTGAAATTTTTTTGAATTTTTATCTATCTTTTCGAGTTTTAAGGAATTTTTTAATTTTTATGAAATAAATAACAATGCATACATAAATTAAATACGATAACAGAAATGCAATAAAAACAAGATGCAGACACAGATATGGATGCATAACCTCCCCAAACCAAACTGTACAATGCCCCCATTGTACCATAACATGGAAAGGAAATGCAAACTGAAGGAGAAAGAGAGTAAATGCAGAAAAACTCACAAGATAGCGCGAATAAGGGGACCTCCCCAAACCGACCATGAAATGGGAGGTTGCTAAGGGCCCGGAAAACCGTCTCAGGAAGCTAATCCAAGTCAATAGCACTCGATCAAGAGGAATAGTAGCTGATCGAGTGAACTGGGCATTCAAAAACTGCTCGATCGAAAGGTAACTAGGTCGATCGAGTGGTTCTCCTTTTGCAGGTGGTCGATCGAGTACAATTGCCACTCGATCGAGTGAATTCATCAGCAAAAGTGCTCGATCGAGTAGAATGACTACTCGATCGAGTGATCCTCGGTGTAATTCCTGCAAAACGCAATAAAAACAGCCCGCAACTAACCAAAACAAGCTTAACTGAGACCGTCTATGGTATAAGAACCATTTATTACAACTGAAAGTAAATAAAAAGCAAAATAAAATCGCGGGGTTGCCTCCCGGGTAGCGCTAGCTTCAGTCAGGTCCCAGCTTGACCTTCTTTTTCTTCGAGCCTCTATAATCAGCTACAATCAAAACAACTCAAAGCGCGCAGCAACCTGTCAAATAGCTGCGCATGTGCTACACAGAAAAGTAAGTAGCACCAAAGTGGAATAGCAAAGTAGGAAATAAAGATATGTAAACATTTAAGTCTAACAAATTTCCTATGGGCGCTCCTAAATTTATCCACAAAATATAGGAGCGCGGGAGCAATTGTCAATAAGGTAGGGCTCCATTTCAGATTGACGAAATTAAAATGATAAGGACGGTGAAAAATCGTCAAATTATACGACCTACTGGGAAGGGGTAAAGCATTGGGATGCGCAGCAAAAGTCAACTGAGGCAATTTACTATTAAAACAAACAATAAATAAATTATCGTTTACTACCTCGTGTCGGTCACTCTCAATGACGGAATCATCGACAAAGGAAGATATTACCTCTTCCGTGCTAGGAGCAATTACCGACTCAGCTGCCTCTTTGACACCTTTCTTAGTGGAATTCGTCCCGTAAATCGCAGCCTCAAGTGCATCCAACTCGGCTTTGAATAGGGAAGATTCACCGTATCCATTATCGTCATCGAAATCGTCATCAAAATCAAACCCAAATGACGAACCAAAGCTCCCAATGGCCAAACTACTCGATCGAGCAGTTTCTTCCTGATTTCCACTCGATCGAGTAGAATATTCACTCGATCGAGCGCTTTCTCCAGGAAAATCACTCGATCGACCAATAATTGTCACTCGATCGAGTGATTCCTCCTGTAAAGCGCTGAAATCCTCGTGTGGGGCAGTGAAATACGATAGAAACTCGTCATCCGAGTCATAGAGATCATCCCCAACATTGGGTAACACGGTTTTCTCAGGGGAGAAACCGCCCTCAACAAGGTATACCTCTTCTTCTTGCATCTCAGCTGCTAACTGAGCAACTACAGACTCGAGCTCAAGGATTTGAGCATCCGCACGTCTATCACTCTCTTGCCTCACTCGATCATAATTCTGCACTTGAGACGCAAGTATCTCCATTAAAGACCTCAGTTCTGCAACCTCTTCTTCTTGTATCTCAGCTGCTAACTGAGCAATGTCAGTTTCGAGCTTTTCAAGTCGCGAAGAAGTGCGTCTATCATGATCTTGCCTCTCTCGGTCACGATCTTGCAATTGAGATGCAAGTGTCTGCAATAATGATTTCAGCTCCGCAATCTCTTCTTCTTGTATATCAGGAGGATCTTGTTGTGGCGGCCATTGATAGGGTGGATGTGGCGGCACAACTACAGCTGCATCGTGCTCGTGTAACCACATCTCCGTAGCGAGATCACCCACTGTTCCATATAATGGGACATTGGTGATGAGTCAAAGGTACTCAAGCCTTCCCTTTGACTGTCTTTCACCTAGAACTGTCTAGGTAGTACCTGTAAGGCCTATCAAAACAGCACTCAAGGAAAAAGATCAGAACGGCCTCAAGGGAAGAATCCCCTGAGGCTAAAAACAGATAAAATTAAACAAATAAATAAATAGATTGCCTCCCCGGCAGCGGCGCCAAAATTTGATACTGTCGTTTCGTACCAAAAATAAATACCTAAGTACTACTAACAGAAGTCAGCGGTAAGTAGGGTCGATCTCCACAGGGAGGCGGTGTACTATCTATTTGTCTATTTATCTGGCTAAATGTCACAATTGGGGGTTTTGATTGTTTTGACTATACTAATGAGGCTAAGGCAAAAAGGAAATAAAAGCAAGAGAAAATAACAGTAGAGAAGGGAAGTATGCTAAGAGTCGGTCCACCGTGGCAGCTATCAGATCTTATACTATCGGGAATACTAAGGCGATTAGACTATTGATAAGAAGAGCTATGGTCGTCACTTTTCGGTCCTTAAACCGCCCTAGAGCGTAAACAGCTTAACTTTCGCCCTCACTGCAATACCCTATTGTAATTAAGCAAGCCTTCCCTTCCAATCTTTCGATCTAGGTCGGGGTTAACTAAATTTATGGTCTCCTGCATGCATTCATTCGACCGGATAACAATTAAATTGCCTAATACAATTCCTATCGCAAGACTAATCTTTATAAGTCAATTAAAACATCGCTACCACGGCTTCCCTAATCCTAACATACTAAGGGGATTTAGCTAGACATTAAATTAATAAGAACAATAAATAAAGAGGGAGAGGGAATAATAAACATTAAATAAAAAGAGAGAAAAGAGGGAAGAAATTACTGAAATAATGATCCGGAATAAAATGCAAAGTAACAGTGTATCGTTCCAAGAGAAAAGAGAGAGTCAGAGTGTCTCCGGATAAAAAAGAGATGCATAAACTGACGACCTCACTCCTATTTATAAGAAATTAGGAGTTTAATTAAACCTAATGACGGAAAATAACTAAAAAGCCCACCGTCAAAGCAAAATCCACTCGATCGAGTAACTAAATCACTCGATCGAGCAAAGGCATAAAAGGAACTGGTCGATCGAAAGGAAAAATAGTCGATCGAGTACTTATTCATCCTAAAACCACTCGATCGAGAAGAAGTGGCTCTCGATCGAATAGAATTAGTTCTCGATCGAGCACTTCTCAGCGCGTAATTCCTAGTTCGCGCACTGAACTTCCTTACTCCAATGCGCATCTCAAAATAGCTTCATTCCCGCTCCAAATTCACTCTTCCTCCAAATGCATGCTAAAAGGATGGTAAAAGGCTTGATTTCACTACTTTTGGGTTCATTCCTGCAAATAAGACAAAACAAACCAAAGTAGCATATTCGGGGCATTTCGTAGCATAAAACCACGATAAAAGCATAGAAATACGTGCATGAATTAGGCTAAAAAGACTATATAAAATGCACGTATCATCGGGCCTGCCCCTCAATCCACTGAAGATCACCATGCCTCCCTTCAAACAGGCCAAGGTCCCTAACATCCCCTTCGGACTAGGCTATGAGCCTACCGATGAATACATCCAAGAGATGAACCTCCTAATACGGAAGCGCAAAAAGCACGGAGTCATCCTTCGTCCCTACCATTTGACTCTCAATGGATACTTCATCCCCGAGGGAGTGATGCGTGTCTATAATATGATGTTTTACATCTTTATTTCCACGCATTTTATGTCCATCATTGGTAGTTTATTCTACTATTTGCCCCATTTCGTCCATTTCCGCCTTTTTTGTGTAATATTGCAGAAATGTGAAGAATCCAGCAGAAATCGAGCCGAATCCGTCCCTAAGTGCTTGGCATAGGATTTGACATGAAGGTTTGACTCGGGAAATGAACTTGGTGCGCGTAGCAAGGCCTGAAAGATAGATTTGCGAGAGTTTCAGAAGCGGATTACCAGCTAACTTGGTCTATAGACTGACCTACATGGTCTATAGACTGTCAGAATGCTGAACAGTTGACTGCAGGAAGAGCAGTCAATCGATCGACTGAGGTCCATGGTCGATCGACCACATGAGCTGACGTGCAAGTTTTATTTTAAGTCAGAAGCTTCTGATATTCTTGACCTTTAGTCGATCGACTGGTTGATATGGTCGATCGACCACTTATGCAATCTGACGAGAATTAAAAGATTTTAACCTAAGCCCATTTGTACTTAGGTTTGGAGAAGGGTTTTACGTGACACTTATATATAACGTAACTCCTTCTTACTGCTTGAGATATATGGATTTTGGGAGAGATACAGATACACATACCTAGTTTGTTCTACAGTTTTCATTATTTTTTTAATAAAGTTCTTCTTTTACATCCGGATTCGTTTTCTTGCCTTCCTTATTTCTGGTAATTCTTGTTCTAAATTTTAGTTTACTTTTATTCCATCTTTATAGATTAGAATTGATTAGTCAGAATCCCTAACACCTAATTCTTTCTTTAATGCGGTTTTATTGTTCATTTAATTTAGTTATGAATTCTGTTGTTTTCATCTTTATTTTCATTTCCGTTATTAATTCCAGTATGAGTAGCTAAATTTCCCGCGATAAGATGTGAGGGGGTCCATAGCGTAGATGGCGTAATTTAGGTAACCCTGATTCAGGTAATGGTCGATCGACTGACATAGCTGGTCGATCGACTGGCCTCGTGTTAGATTAGCACTATTTCAGTTTATTAATTGAAATTTTTGACAAAATCGAATGCATGCGACTAGTTAAAAGCCTAGTATTTGACCAAACCACAAGATCGAGAGATAGGGGAGGGAAAATAGATTAAAAAATTGAGACGACTAAATTGCTAAGATCGAAAGATAAGTAATTTAGGCTTTAGGAATCACTATTCAGGGCGAGAGCTAGTTTTAGTGAGACTTAGGGATTAGTAGCGTAGGCCGAAAGGAGCTACTAGTTAACTCGGACCGAGAGGACCTGTTATTTGCCCATCTTACATGATTATTTCAGACTTACCTGGGAATACCGCCATCGCAGCTACAGTGAACCGATCGTCTTAGCCTTCTTTTAATCATTGTTTACATTTCTTTCATTATTTGCTTATTTATCTTATGTTATTAGACTTAGTCCAATCCAAAACCCTCCAAAAATTCATAGACTGAAATTAAACAACTAAACTCCCTACCTCCCTGCGGATCAACCCTGTTACCACTAGCTTCTGTTAGTTCTAATAGGTTTTATAAATTTTATTTTTGGTGCACGCAATGACAACGCATCAAATTATGGCGCCGTTGTCGGGGAGGCAGCACTAGTTTTAGTTGTTCTTTTTTTATTTTAGCCTATTTTTTAGTTTAAGGAACTTCCGTTCCTTAAACTTTTCTCACATTCTTTTTGTAGTTTTATCTTATGTGCAGGTCACAACTTGGTGAGCTATTTCCACTAAATCTCGAGTTAGAGAAGAGTTTGCGGGTTAGGAGGAGATTATTTCAAGAATTACCGACAAAGAAAGAGCTGAGTACTCTGCCTAACTATTACGAGAACGAGCTGTTTGAAGACGGTCAACCATCATCCCCAGCTTCTATCTCTTCAGCTGATACATTTACATCTGCAGACATGGCTCAAGAGGCGAGTATAATGAGTCATTCCGAGCCAAAAGCTGAAAATCTCTATAAGGGATTTACTTTACCAGCTGGTACCACTAGAGGGTTTGAACCAAAACCATCCTATATTAATCTGGTTGAGAGCAACCAGTTTGGAGGAGCTGCAAATGAGGATGCTGCCAGGCATATGGAGATATTTGTTGATTACGTCTGTTCCATCCCTCCACCTGAAGGCGTTACTCAGGACCAGATCAAGGAGACTATGTTCATCTATTCACTCCGAGATGCTGCAAGGGAGTGGTATAGGGATCTGGATCATGCTGCTTCAGGTATTACAGATTGGAATTCATTGGCCTTGGCTTTTTACAAGAAATACTATTCTGCGGCCAAGACAAATGCACTTACAGCTCAGATCACGAGTTTTAAGCAAGGACCTAATGAAGATTTTCATGAAGCTTGGGTCCGATTCAAGAAGCTAATTCGCTCTATTCCGCACCATGGGTTTGAGCAATGGTTTCTGTGCAACCAGTTCTATAATGGTCTTTATGATGATCAGAGAGATATCCTAAATGCTGCAGCTAATGAGAGATTTCATGAAAATAGCGGTGAAACAAAGGGGTGGAAAACCATCGAAGACATGGCCACCCATAAAGCTGAGCATGGAAACTCTAGGGGATATCAATGGAGAGCTGCTGAATCTCCTGCCGTAGCTGCATTAGAGGCTCTTACGGCGAGATTTAACAAGTATGAGTTAGGAAGAGCTTCAAAGGGTTGTATTTATCAGGTAAATGTTGTGTCAGACGGTCCTTTTTCATGCAAGAAATGTGGAGGAGAAGGACATGTTGCGGATTTCTGTACCAGTTCCAATGAGGTCGGTGCTGCTTTTCAACATTATTGGCAGACCAACACCTACTTTGATCCTTCTAATGTGCATCCAAATTTGAGGTGGAATAGCCAAAATGTTCTTAATCCGAACCCACTTCAACAGCAGCAGCAAAATTATGTGCCCCCTCATAAGCAGCAGCAACCATATCAGAAACCACCCTATGTACCTCAGCAGTAGCAGTTTCAAAATTCTGAGGCTTCTGAGTTCAAGAATATGTTTCAGAGCTTGACGGGAATGCTGTAGAAGGAATCTCAGCCAGAGAGGCTAGTACAAAGATGTTGGAATCTCAAATTGCCCAGTTAGCCAATAAGTTTGATACTAGAGCTCCAGGGCAGTTACCGTCGTAGCCAGACCAGAAGAAAGAGACCCTGAATGCAATCACACTAAGGAGCGGGTCTACCCTTGATGGACCCGTTATTGTAGGGGATGAGCCCGAGGAAGTTATGGTTGAAAAAGGTGTAAAAGCTGCTGGAAAAGAAAAGAAGAATAAGAGTGGGAAAAAGACAAACAGCAGTGCCCATGGTCGATTGACCGCCCTAACCAGTCAATCGACCACCCCTTACTCTTCAGCGACAGTTTCTGATCCTTCTGATCATTCTGGGAAAAAGGAGATCAGTCGATCGACTGACCCCACTGGTCGATCGACTGGTGATGCTGCTGATGTTGAACCATTTCATCCTCCAATACCAGATAACTAAAGGGATTTCTTGTTTCGGGGTAAGACGACTCCGCGGTTTTCGAGGGAAACTCCCAATGTTGAAGGGATAATTCCGGATCCTAAATATGACCCAGCGTCATTCAATGGTTCATTTGGTCGGGATATTTACTAAATCTTTTCGGTAACTTGTCGTTAGGAGCACCTAGACCAAAACACAATTTATAACTTCACAAACAACTCTACAATTAGTAAAGAGGCAAGTAAAGGTCGGATCCCAAGGGACGGGAATTGAGATGAGATTTCTATTGAAACTAGCGGTGTCTTAGGGGTGTTACAATTTGGGTTGATGTAGAAGGTCACTAAACTAAATAGCAATGAAAGTATATAAGCAAGATGAATTGAAAGGGTTGTAAACAATTGATAAAAAGCACTAGGGTATCATGGGGTCATAGGGGATTCATGGGAATTGATCATACAAACATGTTCTCAAATTATAAGCAAGCAATTATTGTTGTGATGGATTGAGTTGGGTTATATCTTACAATCCTAGGAAAGTTTGGGTCCCGGAGCCGAATCGATTAGATTGTACAACACCTACAAGTCGACTTAATCTTCCCTACTCAACAACATGCATGGTCTAATGAGACTCGAGTTGGTTTATGTCTTACAAGTCTCATTGAAAAGATAGGTGATGGGTAAAAAATGCAAGGATTCATAGGCTCGCATTTCATCAAACATAACATGTGCATGAGTTGAAATCAAAACAAGCAAGCAAATAAACCATGAAAGCATATTAATTTAAGCATGAATCATTCCCCATGTTGGTTTCCCCTAATTACCCATTAACCCTAGCTAGGTCACTACTCACTCATTATCATGTTGATCATGCTAGCAAGGTTGTCAATCATACCAACAAAATGAAACATGATGAATAAATGAAAGTAATTAACAATAATTAAAAGGGATTAAAAGAATTATACCTATTAATGATTCCAATAATAAAGCAAAGAATAAAAGAAGTACTTGATGATTGATTGAGAGGTTGTCAATCTCCCAATAATAACCCAAATAATCTTCAATTACCCAAAATAAAGGATGAACAAAAGAGAGATTAAGGAAATAAAACTTGTATTAAAACTTGATTAATTGTTGATTACAAAACTAAAGAGAGATTTGATTGATATTAACTACTCTAATAATTGATAAGAAGAACATGCTCTTCTAATTAGACTAATGGGGTATTTATAGTGGAAATTAGGTGGATGCATTAGGGTTTACTAAGGACTAAACTAGTAATTACACTTTTTAGATTTGAGCTGGGAGACGCCGGTTTTTTTCGAAGGAAGGGCTTCTTTCTTTGAAGCTCGAAGAAACGGATTTGTGCTGGACTGGAATCCGTGCGTCTTAGGCACGGGACGGCCGGATTCGTGAGTCTCTGCCCGGGCGTCTTTGGGTGAAGACGCACGTCTTCTGGTAGCTGCTGCCCGGGCGCCTTTGAAGGAAGACGCACGGATTGTCATGCTGGGGACGGGCGGATTCAGGACAATCCGCACGGATTGCTCCTCAGTCTTGCTTCTTCTTCTTTTCTTTCCTTTTCTTCATAAAATCCTTGGGGATTTCCTTGGGGATGCAAGGATCTTTCCTCAACATTGCTCATCTCCTAAAATATGTACAAAGGCCTTCTAATCTTGTCTCTCCTTGATGCTTGGTCATTGAATTCAATCAATTTAGTCTCATTTTGCCATGAAAATGCAAGGTTTGCACTCCTTTCCTACCAAGGACACAAAACCTCAAAGAATATGCAAAACAAAGAACTAAAGACAATAAATGACCTAAATATGCACTAAAAAGCATGGGAACAAGGCTAATTCGGGGACTAAATATGCGCTAATTATGGTCACATCAAATATCCCCAAACCGAACCTTTGCCCATCCCGAGTAAAGAGGTGACAAAGACTAGGACCATTATTTAAACTAACCTAATAACATAGCCGATATGAGATAATTAGCGGGTCTCACTCCGCCCCTTCAACTCACAACAAGATAACCATGAGGTAGGATGCCTTCTTGCAAGGCAAGGTGGGTCTTGCCAAAATGGCGACACATCCAAACATTAAGCACACAAAATCAAATAATGGATGGATCTACAAAAGGAATAGCCACTTCCTCATCAAGTGGCGGAGGCAACTAACAGAGAACAAATTTAAGAGCATATAATCCTCCACAAATACTAGTTCAACAAATTACTAAGGCTAAGAGGATGGCACTAAATCACCTCCAAATGGTGTAAAACTAGGCTACTTTCGTCCTCAATTTCCAAATGCTTTCGTGAAGAGCGATCGGATGGTATGGAATGGTGATCCCTATGATGCTAGTAGCATATGACATGACAAGTCTCGAATTATCTACAAAAGTAAAGGTCATGGATCGTCCCAAGCTCGACAAAGTGGCTTGACAAAAAGGCTTTTTTGGAATGAAATGCTCAAATCGTTATAACAAAGGGTGGAAATGACTAGTATTCAAAAATTGACCTCATTCAACTTTCACATTTCAAAAATTAGAGATGGGGTTTGTCCCTTCCGTGCTAATGTCCTTTGCTTTCGCCATTCGCTTATTAGGCAACCGGTTAACCTCTAGACAATAGCTTTTCGAGGTGATAGTCACTCTGTCTCTGGGCGGTCGAATTCACAACCGTGTGGGGGCCCAATTCAACGGATCCCTCTCCAAAGCACATCGAAGTGGTACGCCTCCATCAAAACAACTAAATTTCTCAACATTTCAACATTTCATAACATTTGAGTTTTCCTTGGCAATAAATTACTTCCACATAACAAAATTTTCGAAATGAGCACTTCAAACTTATTGATAGAAAGTATTTTTTGGTTGCTTTACCACAAAGTCAATCAAGGTCACCTAGACAAGTTAACCAAGTCCACATCGCATCACGGGGTTGGAATAGGTGACTCACATGCAAACCCTTGACTAGGCTTTGGGTCATGGGTCAAAAGACACTAGTATGACACAATCTAGGGTGTTTTACAACCATTCTAGTAGGCAAAGTCTTAAGTTGAAAGAGTATTTGTAATGGATTAGTTGCTCTTGTCAAAGTTCTCAATTAGGCACTTTTCAAAATATTTTATCTAAATGCAACTACATGCCATGATGCAACTAATATATACATCCTAATGCAAGTGATTCTACCAACTAATATGACATATAAACTAAATGCAAGTCCGAAGTTCACATTGTTGTACCGCATCAATCAAAATAAAGCCACATAGTCATTAACATAAAGAGAAAAAAGGAGATTGGAAAGATCATACCATGCGGTCTTCATGATACTCATGTCTCGGATGTGGCGTAGTCAATCAATGTGAACAAGGATAGAACAAACACAATATATACAACAATATATACATGACTACACTATAAAAGAACAGAACATGTTTTTGGTTTTTCAATTTTCAAATTTTTATGGTTTTTCGAAATTTTTCAATTTTTTTGGATTTTTTGAATAAAAGTTAAGTTAGAATTCCCCATCCCCACACTAATATGGGCATTGTCCTCAATGGCCAAAATGATGGGAAATTATGCAAATATGATGCATGATTTCTACACTAATGCAAGCTACACTAATCAACACTATATGATGCATGGTTTTTGTTTATGACGGAGAGGATAATTTAGATTACCTCCCGTTGTGTATGCATGTACTTCCCCAAACCGATCTAGACATTGTTGCTAATGTCCAAAGGTTGGGTGTAGTTCATGCACACACTATGCAATGCATGAAACTAAATTTTGTTATTTTGGATTTTGAAAAGGTGGGAACAATAAAATGAGAACACCTCAATGGGGCCGAGGTGTTACTCATCTATGGTGCTAGGACTACTCCAACAATGATCAAGATAAATAAATAAAACAAAGAGAGAGATAGACAAACCTCAAGAGGGTAGGAGCCTCTAAAGCTTGCTAATCTTCCATCATATAATCACTATCATCATCTTCCTCACTAGAAGTGGACTTATCACCACTTTCTTCTTCACTTTCTTGTTCACCTTGCTCATCATCCTCTTCTCCTTCTTCACTAGCTTCTTCATCAATGTTATCATCAACCTCTTCATTACCGACAACCTCATTATCACCCGGAGCAACCCTAGATGCACTCGGAAAGAAGACTTACCTATCCGCCCAACTAGGCAAAGGACATGAAGGTTCAAGTAGTCCTTGCCTAGCTAAATGAAGGAGGGGTGGATATTGGGATAAGTAAGCATTTTTTCGATCCTCGAAAGCTTGCTTGTGCATCTCTTGCATGAGAAGAGTCAAATAATCATTTCTTGCTTCAACACCTTCGGGCTTGAACTCTTGGTACTCGAAAGGATAGGGTGGTGTGACAATGGAAGAGGAGGGCATTTCAATTTCACCCTTTTGTTGTCGGATAATGTACTCGGCCTCTTTTGAAAGGGGAAGTAGATAGTTGGTCCGGTGGACACTCAATCGACAAATCTTTGAAGGCAAAGTGAAAGATCTAACCTCACTAGTGAGCCATCCATACTTGGTGTCAAGAGGGTTATGGGTAACCCACTTTTACTTGTATATCATAGTATTAATATCAATGAGATGACCACCCTCTTTCGCCTCATACTTGTTATCCTTGTTGAAGTTTGGATCAAAGTATTTAGCTAGAAGAGTGACTAGGCCTCCATTCACAATAACAGTAGTGCCTTTCTTCCCACAATCAATGTTTAGCCATCTATGCACCAAAAGCCTTAGAGAGGTGAAAGGCTTGGTGAATTCCCTTCCAATGTTCAAAGCCGACTCAAGAAGAACAAAATCGAGTTTGGTGAAATGGTTGGTGTCTTTTCTTGCAATGATGGTGTTTCCTATGACCTTGTGCCACACTCTAATGCCCGGATGGTGGACTAATAGAGCGCGACTAGCATGAAAGTCTTCAAATTTCCTTCCGGAAATCGCCTCCCAAAGAGGGTCGGGGTCGTACTTGCCAACATTCTTAAAATAACTCGGTGAATCACTAAGACCCAAAGCTTTACCCATTTGCTCAAAGGAGATGCGCCTACTAACATTAGCTAGACGGAACTCGATGGTCTCCATAGTCTCAACCTTGTTAACTTTCAAAGAACTCAAAAATTCTAAGGTAAGGGAGGGGTATGTCAATTCTTTTGATTCAAACAATTTCTCCAACCCCATGGCTTTAAAGAAGGCTCTAGTTTGCTCAAGGACACCCAACTTATCTAAGGTATCTTCACAAATAAACTTGGTGGATAGAAATGATTTTCTAGCAAACTTGGCAAAAGTGTCCCTATGGGATTTGGAAATGAAAATTACCTCCGGATAATTCGAAAGTTGAGCAATTTCCGGAGTAGAGGATGTTGTTGCTTCCATGGGAGGTTGTTCTTGTTGCACTTCCAAGTTTGGGTTAGCTACCACCATAGCCAATGCTTTCTTTGCTTGAAGACTCTTTTGCCTCGATGAGAGTGCCTTTGCCTTTGGTGCCTTTGCCATTGTTGCTTTTGTTGCTCCCTTAGTCCTTGCCATTGATGAATAAACCAAGAAAAGAGTGAAAATCTTCAATTTTTAGTGTACCCAAATCAATTTAAAGATGAAAGGCTTTGCCTTTATGAATTCAAAAATCGACTCAAAGGTTGAAGATTTTGTGCTTGGTTTCGATTTTTGTTGAAAGAGGAGTGATTGATTTGTTGTTAAAAGGATGTTTTGATTTGATTTTGGTGAATCTTGTTGAGGAATCTTGTTTTTATAATGGAGAGGATGAGGGTTTTGGAGTTATGGGGTAGTGTTATGAATGAAAGAATGAAGGAATGAATGTGGGAGGGGGTTTATAAAACCCGAAAAAAAATTTGAAATGCAGGGGCAGGACGGGCGGTTTTTGCTCGGGACGCCCGGATTCGGCCTGTTCTGGATTGGGAAAAACTCGCCTAAAGACGGGCGTCTTTCAGTGAAGACGCTCGGATTTGCAAACGCGGGGCGGGCGTCTTTTAGAGAAGACGGGCGGATTCCTTTACAGGGATTTTTCTTGTTTTTCTCAGTCAAGAAAACGGGCGTCTTCCTTTCAGGACGGGCGGCTTTTTGAAGACGGGCGGATTTGAATGCAGGACGCCCGGATTCGTTGACAGTCAGAAATTTCAAAAATTCAGCTCATGATGGACGGGCGTCTTCTACCCAATATGCCCGGATTGCCTGAAGACGGGCGGATTCTCCTGAATCCGCTCGGGTTCGACCCCTTTTACCCGGATTCAGTTCCATCCTTGTACTTTGCATATCCCTTGTCATTTTTCCATTCTTCTTCATATCTCGTGTTCTTCATTGTGGGGGCACTACTAAGGCATGGATAGCCTAGGCAATTGCCATCCCCACACTAAACTAAAGCACTACACAACAATTGAAATTATTAGTCCCTCCCTCACTTCTCTCAAACATGATAATTATCTTGATCAAAGTATAAAAATCCAAAAATAACAAAAATGCAATATAAGAATTGAAATGCAAGTTAGGGAGTTAGAAATATTTACAAATGGTGGTTTAGGGAGGACTCCACCAAACTCTCATTCTTGATGAGATGTTAAGGGGGCATATTCAAGGTGTTGTTGATGTTGCTTAACACCTTGAAAAAGTAATCGAACGCTTGTTCATTGTCATGATAAAGGTCTTCGATAGACCTTAATTGGCCCTTGTTGTCGGTCTTGATCGATGGCATTACCAATGTAGTGATTAAAAATCCCTTCAAATTCGTCGTCCCAAAGACCACAAACTTCATTAAGTTGATCATTGAAAATCTCTTGATTTGATGGAGACAACTTTCCCATTTCCTTTTCTTGGCCAATAAGGCCATCTTCTTCATTGCTTGATTTTGATGAGCTTTGCAAGCTCTCTTTGTCACAATTCACTTGCTCTTTGAATGGAGCATCTTTAATTTTCTTCTTCCATTGGAGTTCCGACTTCTTCCTTTCATCCTTCTGACTATAATGATCGATCATAAAACACGGTTCATGTAAACGGGGAGCTCTCATAGTCTTGTCAAGATTTAAAGTTATACTCTCATCTCCCACTTCTAGAGTGAGCTCACCATGTTTCACATCAATCACCGCACCCGCGGTGTGTGTAAGAAGGGTCTTCCTAGAATGATTGGAATGTTGGAATCTTCCTCCATATCAACAATGAAAAAGTCCACCGGGATGAAAAACTTCCCATATCCCTAATGGTGTCTTCTTCGATCTATCGGCCATTTGGAGTATGATATTGGTGCATTTAAGCTCTCCCATCCCCAACCTTTTACTCACCGAGTACGGCATAACACTCACACTAGCCCCTAGATCACACAAGGCTTTGTTGATCGTGGTGTCGCCAATGGTACACGGTATTGAGAAGCTTCCCGGATCCTTTAGTTTTGGAGGTGAACACCCTTGAAGTATTGCACTACTCACCTTAGTGAAGGCGATAGTCTCAAGCTTCCGGATCGACTTCTTCTTTGTGAGGATGTCTTTCATGTATTTCGCATAGGCCGGCACGTGATTGATTAATTCCGTGAAAGGAATTTATACTTCCAAATTCTTCACAATTTCCATAAACTTTCCAAGTTCGTCATCAAATTTGGGCTTGGCTTGACGACTTGGAAAAGGAAGTCTAATCACAATGGGCTCCTTCTCCTTGACCTTGTCTTCATTTTTCTTTGAAATTTCTTCTTTTGATGATTCTCCATCTTTGGAGTTTTGCACAATTTCTTCCTTATCACTAGCTTCCACAACTTCATCATCAACTTTCTTCTTCGGTGCTTCATACCTTGTACCACTTCTCAAGTGAATGGCACTAACCGTTTCATGTCTAGGGGGATTACTTTGAGGTGGTAATTGTCCCTTTTGTCTTTGTGAGCTTGAAGATGCTAGTTGAGTCAATTGGGTTTCCAACATTTTGGTGTGAGCTAGAATGTTGTTGATGGTGGTTTCCTTTGCTTGACTATCTTTTTGAATTTGAGTGAAAAATTCTTGTTGATTCTTTTGCATTTGGAGGACCGCTTTTTGAACATCAAAACCTTGGTCATTTTGTTGATTGAATGGATTTTGATTTTGGTAACCTTGGTTTTGGTTGTAAAAGGGTCTTTGATTTTGGTTTCTCATGGGAGGTGGGGTGTATGTTGTTTGACGGTTTTGAACATTTTGGCTTTTGTATGAGAGATTTGGATGGAATTTGGTGTTTTCATTGTAATAGTTGGAATAAGGGGTACCACTCTTGTATTCTTGGAAAGCATTCACTTGTTCATTTGTTCCCCTACATTCACTTTGGTCATGTCCCAAAGTTCCACAATTCTCACATATCGCACTTGGCATTGATGAAGATGCCGTCATGGCATTAACATGATGCTTTTGTGATTTTGAGACTTCTTCAAGTCAAGCCATAGCTTTTTCAAACTTCAAGTTGATTGTGTCAATGTGAGCACTAAGTTGAGCAGCCAATTGAGTAACGGAGTCCACTTCATGCTTTCCTTCTCTAGTAGCCTTGCGAGGTCTACTATATTGTGAGTTATGCATCGCCATTTCCTCAATTTTGTTCCAAGTTTGATTGTCATCAACTTCGGTGAACATTCCATTCGATCCCATGTTAAGAATGTTCCTTGAATCTTTATATAGACCGTTCCAAAATTGTTGTACCAAGAACCACTCGCTAAGTCCATGGTGAGGACATGAGCGACAAATTCCCTTGAACCGCTCCCAAGCTTCATATAAAGATTCTTCATCCCTTTGCTTAAAACCCGTAATTTGAGCTCTTAGCATGTTAGTCTTTTCCGGTGGGTAGAATTTTTTGTAGAAAGCTAGAGCCAACTTCTTCCAAGAATCAATTCCGAGAGTGGCCTTATCAAGGCCCTTCAACCATTGTTTCCCGGTGCCAATTAGAGAAAAAGGAAATAAGACCCATCGAATTTGGTCTTGAGTTACACCGGTTTGATAAATCGCATCACAATAGTCACAAAAGATTTCCATATGAGAATGAGGGTCTTCACTAGACATCCCCCCAAATTGGCTCCTTTCGACTAATTGGATAAAGGCGGATTTGGCAATTAAATTTCCGGTCAAATGTTGTGGTGTGGGAGTACCATTGGGTAGGTTCTCCACGGTGGGTACGGAATGTGATGAAAACTTCGGCATTGTGGGTTGATTTTGTGTGGTATTTTGTGTTGGGTTCTCCTCACCTTCTCTTGCAAAAGGGTTGATGAACTCAATAGTTGGTTGAATATCTACAACCTCACTAATACCTCTCAAATTTCTCCTAGCAAGTCGTCTATTGGTTGTCAAAGTTCTTTCAATTTCACGATCAAAAGGTAACAAATCACCTTGTGACCTTCTAGACATGCAAAATATCAAACAACTCGAAAACAATTAGAACTAACCTTGAGGAGTTTTACTTCCTCAAGGCAAAGAAAGATACAACTAATAACAATATAAGAAAATCTATATCAAGATAACACCGTCCCCGGCAACGGCGCCATTTTGGTCGGGATATTTACTAAATCTTTTCGGTAACTTGTCGTTAGGAGCACCTAGACCAAAACACAATTTATAACTTCACAAACAACTCTACAATTAGTAAAGAGGCAAGTAAAGGTCAGATCCCAAGAGACGGGAATTGAGATGAGATTTCTATTGAAACTAGCGGTGTCTTAGGGGTGTCACAATTTGGGCTGATGTAGAAGGTCACTAAACTAAATAGCAATGAAAGTAAATAAGCAAGATGAATTGAAGGGGTTGTAAACAATTGATAAAAAGCACTAGGGTATCATGGGGTCATAGGGGATTCATGGGAATTGATCATACAAACATGTTCTCAAATTATAAGCAAGCAATTATTGTTGTGATGGATTGAGTTGGGTTATATCTTACAATCCTTGGAAAGTTTAGGTCCCGGAGCCGAATCGATTAGATTGTACAACACCTACAAGTCGACTTAATCTTCCCTGATCAACAACATGCATGGTCTAATGAGACTCGAGTTGGTTTATGTCTTACAAGTCTCATTGAAAAGATAGGTGATGGGTAAAAAATGCAAGGATTCATAGGCTCGCATTTCATCAAACATAACATGTGCATGAGTTGAGATCAAAACAAGCAAGCAAATAAACCATGAAAGCATATTAATTTAAGCATAAATCATTCCCCATGTTGGTTTCCCCTAATTACCCATTAACCCTAGCTAGGTCACTACTCACTCATTATCATGTTGATCATGCTAGCAAGGTTGTTAATCATACCAACAAAATGAAACATGATGAATAAATGAAAGTAATTAACAATAATTAAAAAGGGATTAAGAGAATTATACCTATTAATGATTCCAATAATAAAGCAAAGAATAAAAGAAGTACTTGATGCTTGATTGAGAGGTTGTCAATCTCCCAATAATAACCCAAATAATCTTCAATTACCCAAAATAAAGGATGAAAAAAAGAGAGATTAAGGAAATAAAACTTGTATTAAAACTTGATTAATTGTTGATTACAAAACTAAAGAGAGATTTGATTGATATTAACTACTCTAATAATTGATAAGAAGAACATGCTCTTCTAATTAGACTAATGGGGTATTTATAGTGGAAATTAGGTGGATGCATTAGGGTTAACTAAGGATTAAACTAGTAATTACACTTTTTAGATTTGAGCAGGGAGACGCCGGTATTTTTCGAAGGAAGGGCTTCTTTCTTTGAAGCTCGAAGAAACGGATTTGTGCTGGACTGGAATCCGTGCGTCTTAGGCACGGGACGGCCGTATTCGTGAGTCTCTGCCCGGGCGTCTTTCGGTGAAGACGCACGTCTTCTGGTAGCTACTGCCCGGGCGTCTTTGAAGGAAGACGCACGGATTGTCGTGCTGAGGTCGGGCGGATTCAGGACAATCCGCACGGATTGCTCCTCAGTCTTGCTTCTTCTTCTTTTCTTCCCTTTTCATCATAAAATCCTTGGGGATTTCCTTGGGGATGCAAGGATCTTTCCTTAACATTGCTCATCTCCTAAAATATGTACAAAGGCCTTGTAATCTTGTCTCTCCTTGATGCTTGGTCATTGAATTCAATCAATTTAGTCTCATTTTGCCATGAAAATGCAAGGTTTGCACTCCTTTCCTACCAAGGACACAAAACCTCTAAGAATATGCAAAACAAAGAACTAAAGACAATAAATGACCCAAATATACACTAAAAATCATGGGAACAAGGCTAATTCGGGGACTAAATATGCGCTAATTATGGTCACATCATCATTTTTGACGCGGCCTGAGGCGGGTACAAGCTATAATAAAGATAAGGTAGTGGATTTCCAATCTAAGTCCAAGGATGCCGGTACGAGAGATGTTGAGGAGAGGGCTAAGCTACTTTTGACAGCCCCTTATCCAGAGAGATTAGTGCCGATCAAGGATCAGGTATCATTCAATAAATTTAAAGATGTTATTCGCAGTTTGAATGTGCAAGTACATTTTCTTGAGTTAGTTAATCAAGTGCCCGCTTATACGAAATTTATGAAGCAATTGTTGACAAAAAAGCGGTCACTTAAACCTGTACAGTCGGTAGCTTTCACTGAAGAGTCTACCTCTTATTTAACTCACACTTCTCCACATAAGCTAGCTGACCCTGGTAGCTTTTCTGTTCCTTGTATTATTGGTACCTTCTCAATTGAGAAGGCTTTATGTGATCTAGGAGCTAGCATTAGTGTCATGCCATTGAGTCTAGCTAGGAAGTTGGGTCTGACCAAGTTTGCAGTTACTAATATGATCGTACGGATGGCCGATCGTTCAGCGATTCAACCAAGAGGGGTCTTAGAGGATATTCATGTGCAAATAGGAAAGTTTTTTTTTTCCTGTTGACTTCATTGTCCTAGATATACCCGAGGATGCTCACATTCCTATCATTTTGGGTAGACCATTTCTGCACACTACCGGTGCAGTTATTGATGTTGGACTAAGGACACTTACCTTTAAGGTGGGCAAGCAGTCCACTGTTTTTGCCCAAGCTGCTAGGAACAAAGATGCTATGTGGCCCGTTACTTGCAATGCTATTAAATCTTATGTTGTGATTCCTGCTTTAGTACCTATACCTATTCCTGCTATGACACCTCCGCCCCCATTGGGAGCAATATGGAGGGAGATTCTCTTTGTATTGGATGTTTCAGAACTGGTTTGGGGAAAGAAGAGCCGCTTGTTGCTCCAGTGTGTGACAGAGCCCATTGTTCGAGAGAGACGGTTTGGGATGTCCGAGTTCTTCGGACTGATGAGGAGCCCGAGGAGAAAGAGCGGTCAAAGTTTTGGAGTCGACTGGAGTTTGATGAGCCAGATGATGCCCATGTATGGGAAGATGCTAGAGACGATGATCCGCTTAGCGTCCTAGACAACGGAGTAGAGTGGAGTCATGCTGAAAAGATGAGCACCGTGGAGGGAACTTCCTGCAGCCAGAAACCATGGTCGGAGCTATCCCGCAGTCTTCGCGGATGAACTATTTATTTTCTTGAGTTTTAGACAACTTATTGCGTTTTAAGACTATTTACTGCTTTGGTTTGCGCGATACCTCGCTTTAATTGGTTTGCATAGGATTTTATAAGACTATAGATCGTTATTTTTGGGTTTGCGCAATTTTGGTATTTGTATTTATGTGCAATTGCGGGTTATTTGACCAGACTTAACTCAAATTCATTGAGTTAATTCGAAGAAAACGAAGTCTGCGTCAGGTGAAGCAGTGGATCGACCAGCACCATCGGTCAATCGACTGGTTGCAGAGGTTCCAGGAGTTCTGTTCCAGTTCCTTTGGTCGATTGACTACACCCATTGGTCGATCGACCGCCTCTACTGCTGTTCCTATTGTGGCGATCATTCCCTGCTGTGTTTGGTCGTTTTGTGGATTGTGAATGGGAGTTTTAGGGAGTTTTTCTCTCTATCCTTTTCCTCTCACATTCATTTATCGCTTTCTTCTATTTTATTTCTTTGCGCATTTTTACCGCTCCCTCTTTTTATTCTCGGATAATGTGTGGTATTCTGTCTTTTCAGGTACTTATTGGTAGCACTGCTGGCTACTAAAACCTCCTAGCTCACGTTGGTTCGGGGAGGTTTCCTTTTTCGCTTAAAATCTTGTGAGTTTCCGAGTTCCTTTTCATGTCTTATTTAGTTATTTATCGCAAAAATCTCATTTCCCTTTTGTTTCTTTTATATGATTTTTCACAATGGGGACATTATGTGATTTGGTTTGGGGAAGGGTTTTGCGTCGCATTTGCTTTGTTTTTATTGCATTTCAGTTACACGTTTATTGCATTTCTGCTTGCATTGTATTTATTTCCTATATATGTTAGGTTCATATACCTATTATTAGACTCCTCTAATAGTGAACTAATTAACTTGTTAATTATTTGTTCTTTAGATCTAGTGCATGCATAACAAAATGAAAGATTTATGAGAAAAACAATGTTCCTTACATTGTATAATGGTTCGAAAATTTGGGCACAAGTAAGGTCACCTTCCTTCACTTGTTCTTGAGCTAATAATAGTGGATGATCCTCCTAAGACTCCAAGTTTAGAAGCCACTCCAATAAATTGCACCCAAGATGAATCCCAAAAATCTCTACTAATATTAACTAGATATGTAGTAGAAATAATACCTTAATAATACTAATATATCTAGTATTACTACTTCTAGTAATAGATTTGAGAGTATTAGTATTGAAGAGAGATTTTAAGCAATTGCATGTGAGGGAAAATTAGAGGAAAAACAAGCAAAAGCCAACATCTAAAAATGAGCAACTAATGCTCTATTTAGAGTGCCAAAAACCGGTGGCCACTCACCCTTTTAGGGAATCAATTTGCTTTTGTTTTTATCCTCTTGTTTAGTTTTGGTAGGGAACAAAGGTGTAAGAAGTAGTATGACAAAAGCTTGTGTGATATGTCTCAATCACACTATAACCAACACAAACAAAAGACAAAAGAGAATCTTGTGTTCTTTGTTTTGGCCGAAATATTGGTCCTTTTATGGACCATTTTTGCCTTTTGTCATTTGTCCCACAAATGCTTATAAGTCATATGTTTAACTATCTTACATATTTAATTATTAATGTAATCATTTAACACTTAAATATTACAATTAATAATATAATATACACTCCACTTTTTGAGTAGTATACTACCATTATATCATCATATAATGGGTCCCATAATTGCTAGTTAGTTAAAATTACAACTTCTTGTAACTTTAAATAACTAATTACCTCTACCTCAAAACTTATATTAATACCTCAACTAATTTAGTAATATAACACTTAATTACTAAATTTAATCTTTATTTAATCACATTAAAATAAGACGCAAAATTGCACTCCCATAATTAAGGAATTAATTAATCAGACGCATACAATTAATTAAATCTATTTGGGCTTCATCCTATAGGTGTGACCTAAAGGGATCAACTGACCACCACCACCACCGTCACACGACAGTAATGTCAAACTCTAGTTAGCCAATCATTACCGATTAATGACGGTCGATCATTTGTATAAAGAATCATCCTCACGTATTCTTAATTTGAGATTTAATTATGATATTAAATCATGTGATCGCACTATTGTTGAGGACACATTTCCCAACAATCTCCCACTTGTCCTCGACAAGTGTGCGTCACCAATTCTCTTGTCCTATTACAATCTCCCACTCAATGCAAGGTGTCTTGCAGGTCGTATTTACATTTGATCATATCTTGAGTGGTTTTCTCGATCCGGAGATTAAGCGTCGACCGGAATTATCTATCATAGATACCTTCCGAGCGTGGCCACGCATTTCGAGTTAACTACTCCTCGAGTGGCCTTGAGATTTCAAACAACCCCGACAAGGGGTGGACAATTCCTATCGCCCTATTCCCTTCGTTCACCCACAGTCCATCATAACCCAAAATATACCCAGTTTGACCTCATTTACGAAATCGTAGAGTATAAATCAAAGCTAATCGGAAGTTGTGCCAACTTGGGCGAATAGTCTCTAGTCAAAAGAATTGACTCATAAGAATACTATAGTAGCTCTTGCCACGACCAGGCTTTATGAATTACAAGAACTCTATAAGCGGTCACGCCCGCGTGATTGTCCCGCATACCGCCTATGTGATCGACTAGTCATCCCACATGACTCTATGGCACTTGAACTTGCCATCAATCGCATCACACTCTAGTCACTTCGAGACGTCACCTCATATGAGTAACTAGGGACGAATACCATGTCAATCCAGTTCACTTTAATGGGGTTCAATTTGTCTCTACAACCCATTCGGATACGACAAAGTAGCGGGTGAGTTTAATAAAACTCAAACGATAAATGTGATTATCACATATGAATAGTCAATACACTATTACTACTTCATATTCTATAATCTCTAGTGTATTATAAACACCAGTTTAAATGCAATAAAAGCTTGGAAAGTGGATATACCCGATATCCATATATTGCAACCTTTTAATTGCTATTTCCTTCCATTTAATGTCATCTCTTAATGACATCAATGTCATCTCTTAATGACATGAATTTCTCTAAGTATATGTCTAGACTTCATACTAGACCCGAGCTCTTTAACTTGAAAGAAGCTCCCATTGTTATCGCATAACCTGTGATAAAGTCATTTGTAGAGGGATTCACCCTTAATCCTTACGTTGACCATTTTATCACAACTAACTTAGATTCCTTTTGTAGAATTTGCAATGCGCGAAACTAAAACACATTTCTTAGTTTCTTACTCCTTTGTCAATAACATTTACTTAGGATTTCATCAAATCCTTTTAAGCTTGGAAACTAAAGTTGGTGCAACCCTTCAACACTTTAACTTAGTTTATCATCCAAACATGTGTACAAGTCATCAATTGTACTTTAAGGCTTTCACAAGCCCATCTTATGAATTAACTTATTATTGACTTATCATGCACCTAGCATATGTTACATCACAAAGAAAAGGCGTCTGTTGGCATACATAATCGTTCTAATGGCGGAAACATTAGCAATCGATTTCATGTAATCAACAACTTAATGGGTTCAGTGAACGACTATGATTCCATCATAGTAATTCCACTTTCATCATCATGAATAAGCCATTCAACTTTGTTGATGTTAAACAGATACGAAAGAACTTATCTTCATAAGACTCTCAACTCTATGCCAATTTACTCTCACATAGATTCAAAATCTAGAATACTTTGCATCCCTTCCAAGTCTTCCAATTACTCTTACCAGAAGAGATTATTGGTATATTATTCTCTATAAGGAATATGTTATCAACATATATGACATGGAGAAACAATTCTAGCTCCCACTTAACTTCATGTATATCATGATTCTTCAATCATGTGAATGAAACAATTCACTATAATCACATGAACGAAAAGTATAATCCTTTAATGCTAGCTTAAGACCATCTTGTGATCACTTAAGATAGCTACGCATAATATGTTAGGATTCTTAGATCTTCATCTAAGATTTTGTGTTACAAACACTTCCTTCTCTAAATTCCCGTTTTAGAAAAGCGAATTTTATTTGCCATTCTTCATTAAAATGAAATGCGGCAATTCCTAACACAATTTATCTTGATTAACATCTTTATGTAAATCTTATGCATTTGTGTACTCTAAAGCTCTATTTCCCTTTAAAGAGACCCTCACTTTAAAGTAAATCTACTCATGAGCAACAATTTTCGGATTGTAATGCTTCGGCTCGAATGTAACATGGTCATGTTCGGCTCAAATGTAACATGGTCATAATACTATCACTTTCACAAAGTAATATTTTTAAACAATAAGACATGTGCGATAGACTCCCACTGAACTATGCTCTCATACTATCTTCATAGATAATAGTTCAATACCAACTCCCACTCTATAATTCAATTACTTTCACAAAGTAACATTTCAACTATAGGAGATGTTTGTGACGATTCAATTTACTCCCACTCTATTTCTTTAAATACACCTAATTTCTCGAGAGATAGCTTTGTGAGGCACAAACATATATATATTTAACGGAGTATTGGGATTTATCCAAGATAATGTATTAGCCTTCAAAAGGCCATCCCAAACATGGTAGTTTGATTCATGTAATATGGTTTAATAGACTCTCTATTCTAGGTATCTCATGGTTGACCATCCAATTAGAATAATATGTCCATATGGTATCGTGAATTCCCTACTCGATGAATTCAAAAACTCATTACAACTCTTAGAATTGATCTTATATAAGTAAGTTGTTACTTTAAGTAACAAAGACATAAGGAGAATCAGATTCATAACTTATGGACATATAATGATCCCATCATCATAATCGTCTACTTGATCAATTTGAGTTGTTTATCTAATGTTTTCTCACGCAAGTAATTTATGATGATGATTTTAGAACAAACAACATAATAAAACAAGTGATTTGGGTTGAAAACCAAATCACCAATATCCAAAATACAACCCGTGTTCAAAGGATACAAACCAATTTCCAAGTCACACAAGGAAATCAAAATAGTTCTAAAAACATGAAATTCATCATAAATTTAAAGACAAAGCAAATTAAAAAGCCAAGCTTCCATTGATCCATCACCATGGTTGGCTACTCTAGCTTCCCTTGTGATCCTCTAGGCTTGCTTCTCCTTGCCTTTGTCCTTGCTAGGAGGGGGCCCTATTTACAATAAAAAGGGTAATCATCACAACTTGTATCACATACTAATTGAGATTGAAACATAAAAGATAGGGATAGTCATATATACCTACTGGAGTAACCTTTCCAGCTTTGATATCGCCAAGATATTTGGAACAGTTTCTCTTCCAATGCCCAACTCCACAACAATAGTGGCACTTGTCCCCGGAGGGGGCACTGTACTTGGGCTTGGAGGTGCTTGCTTCATAAGTCTTAGCTGAGTTCCTGTTGGGAGTTCGCTTCTTTCCCTTTTTCCCGCTTTTCTTGAAAGTTCCCTTGCTCTTTTGATTAACATTGAGCACATCTTTGGTGGTGCTAACACTTAGCCCCATGTCCCTTTCGGCTTGCACAAGCATTTTGTGCAACTCATCAAGGGAAACCTTCTTATCTTGCATATTAAAATTCACCCGGAATTGAACATATGCTTTGATTTTGCTTAGGGAATGAAGAATTCGATCAATCACAAGTTCATCGGGAATTTCCACCTTATGTGATTTCAAGGTCTCAACATGCTCTATCAACTTGAGCACATGTGGGCTCACCTTTTGGCCCTCTTTGATGTTAAGATCAAAGAATGCGGAAGCCGCCTCATATTGAATGACCCTAGGAGCTCGTGAAAACATGTTCACAAGCTTCATGTAGATCTCATGAGCGGTGCTAATCTTTATAGCACTTCGTTGGAGTTCGGCCTCCATAGCAAAGATCAATACATTTTTCATTGCGGCCGACTCCTTTTGGTAATCCTCATAGGATTGCCTAGCGGCGGACCTAGTATTAGGTGGTTCGGTGGGAGATGCCTCGGTAAGATAACGAAGCTTGTCGTCACCTTGCGCGGCCAAGCGAAGTTGTGCATCCCAATCGGCGAAATTGGACCCATTCTTTTCTAACTTACATCGATCCATGAAGGATCGGAGCCATGACACATTGGAAAGCGGGGTGGAACTAGTGGATGCGGACGCGTTTGGAGTTGCCATTGCGGTTGATAAAAACAAATTTTTTTACTACAAAATAGGAAATGAAGGAATTAATTTACATCTATCGTTTTAATAATACTCGTAAATTTAACTACAAGTATTGCATTTATATAGTGACCTCCACCCAACTACATAAATGATTCCAAGATCCAAATTCATATTAACTTGGGCACGGTGAGCCGATTCATCCCTTATTAATATAACTCGGTAGATTAACCTTTTAATCAATTCTACTTTTAGAACTCTCGGTCGATAAAAATTACTCTAATTCTCATCTTTAGCCCGGAACACATGCGACTACGGTCAACAATACTTCCGTTGAGCTCAATCCAAATTTCGATGTAATAACATTTTACTACCCCACTTCGCCAACGTAACAAGGTTTGTATTACGGTGAAGCCGGATTAACTCCCTTGCGAAATTGGTACTTCATGAGTTTCTACTATTTGGTAAGGCTTTTATCTCAATTATTATATGTGAGAGGTCTTGTCAATTTATTATCTATCACGTTTTAAGTGAACTAAAGCGGTGAACTACGATAATTATAATTGACACGGTCGATGACTCGATATGATATGCATGTGTTGTTATGGCGATTTGGCAATGCATGCAACATATTAAGAGAAATGCAAAGCAATAAATAAAATTCCTAGTATGGCCTTCCTAAAATAGAAAATCAAATAATCTATTACATATTCGGAAACCAACTCCTTTGGTCCCTTGAATCTTCAATCGGCACGCCTCCCAAGACACCGTCTTTGTCGGATCACCTTTCCGAATGGCACCGTCTTTGAAGATGCTCCATAATTACAAATAATAATAAAAAATACAAAGCTATTCCTATTATACATTTGTAAAATGGAAAAACTACTGAAAATAAAATAAAAGTGATTCGAGATCACATTAAATTACAACCGAATCAATATTCCCTTTCATTACGGGTAATATTAATTAAAACTAAGGCCATACTAAGATAAAATTACATAATTCAAAATTATATAAATAAAAGACATTCAACAATTGAAATATGCAGCATTATAATATGTACCTATCATGCAAAATCATGTGCCAAATCGCCCTATTTAACTTATGTCGTACATATAACCCGGTTTCATGGAAATGTGTGATAATAACCTTTTAAAATCACTAATTAACACTTAAATCACATCTAAGTTCAAGTTAATTATCCTAACACATTTTAGGACTCAAAAATCAGTCATCACTAAATTTTTGACAATAATTCAACTTGATTTAATTTTATGCTCATTTTTGACCTTAAAATCATTATTTATATGAATTAAATCCAAATTAAATCATAAAAGTTTCAAAATTTGAATTTTAAATTTTTGAACATTCTGGAATAATTCCATGACCCTCATAATGTCAAAAAACATGGTTAAAAAATTTCGAATTAATTTTGAGAAAATATAGTTGCATTTTATCGGTTTTATCTCATAAAATATATAAAGTATCCGAAAATTACTCCAATAATTTTTACAACTTTAGATCTGATTAGTGGGATATTAATGCAACTTAAAATAATTTTCTCAAGCCATGCAATACGTTTTAGCTAATTTTTGCTAAAATAGTCACTATTTATGCCATTTTTACTCAAAAATCCATAAATCATGCTAAAGAAGATATTTAAATCTAGAAATTTACATACTCTCTGTAAATCTTGCATGTGACATCATATTAAAAGATCATGACTTAATTCGAAATTTAACTAATTTTAACCATTTTACCTCTTTTAATCCATCTTTATCTCATAAAAATCATAAATCATGCAAAATTAATCAAATTAACTCGTCCTTTTACACACAACTTGTAAAATATGCATGTGAGGTCATATAAATTTTTCAAGGCCAGAAACGAAATTTAACTATTTTTAGCATTTTAATTCCCATTTTAGTCATAAAAATGTAATAAAATGACCAAAAATCCTTAAAATGAGCAATAAATTTCCATGAATCATAAAAATGACCTAAAAACATTTTAGGACCAGAATATATAACATGCATAGTGATTTCGTGGCTTATGCTCATAAATCACAAATTTTTTAAGTTTTATATGTTAACCTTTTAACTCGGAAAAACAATAACCGATTATGCATGCAACATCCTTATGCTCTGATACCACTTGTTAGGTTCATATACCTATTATTAGACTCCTCTAATAGTGAACTAATTAACTTGTTAATTATTTGTTCTTTAGATCTAGTGCATGCATAACAAAATGAAAGATTTATGAGAAAAACAATGTTCCTTACATTGTATAATGGTTCGAAAATTTGGGCACAAGTAAGGTCACCTTCCTTCACTTGTTCTTGAGCTAATAATAGTGGATGATCCTCCTAAGACTCCAAGTTTAGAAGCCACTCCAATAAATTGCACCCAAGATGAATCCCAAAAATCTCTACTAATATTAACTAGATATGTAGTAGAAATAATACCTTAATAATACTAATATATCTAGTATTACTACTTCTAGTAATAGATTTGAGAGTATTAGTATTGAAGAGAGATTTTAAGCAATTGCATGTGAGGGAAAATTAGAGGAAAAACAAGCAAAAGCCAACATCTAAAAATGAGCAACTAATGCTCTATTTAGAGTGCCAAAAACCGGTGGCCACTCACCCTTTTAGGGAATCAATTTGCTTTTGTTTTTATCCTCTTGTTTAGTTTTGGTAGGGAACAAAGGTGTAAGAAGTAGTATGACAAAAGCTTGTGTGATATGTCTCAATCACACTATAACCAACACAAACAAAAGACAAAAGAGAATCTTGTGTTCTTTGTTTTGGCCGAAATATTGGTCCTTTTATGGACCATTTTTGCCTTTTGTCATTTGTCCCACAAATGCTTATAAGTCATATGTTTAACTATCTTACATATTTAATTATTAATGTAATCATTTAACACTTAAATATTACAATTAATAATATAATATACACTCCACTTTTTGAGTAGTATACTACCATTATATCATCATATAATGGGTCCCATAATTGCTAGTTAGTTAAAATTACAACTTCTTGTAACTTTAAATAACTAATTACCTCTACCTCAAAACTTATATTAATACCTCAACTAATTTAGTAATATAACACTTAATTACTAAATTTAATCTTTATTTAATCACATTAAAATAAGACGCAAAATTGCACTCCCATAATTAAGGAATTAATTAATCTGTATCGCATACAATTAATTAAATCTATTTGGGCCTCATCCTATAGGTGTGACCTAAAGGGATCAACTGACCACCACCGTCACACGACAGTAATGTCAAACTCTAGTTAGCCAATCATTACCGATTAATGACGGTCAGTCGACTGTATAAAGAATCATCCCTCACGTATTCTTAATTTGAGATTTAATTATGATATTAAATCATGTGATCGCACTATTGTTGAGGACACATTTCCCAACAATATATACAAAATTCAAAAAAAAAAAAATTCACAAAAAATCCCAAAAATTCAAAAAATTTCACGTTTATTTTAGCATGTAGGTCGAGTCGGAACGGTAGTATTTCAATGATGACATTGCATTTTCAGCTGTTGATGCCTAAGTCGTGCTTAATTGACATGTTATTAGTAAAATCACATATGCATACCTACGAGTTTTTGTTAAATTACTTGCTGAATTTGATATTTGACTTTGAATTTTGGCAAACTACATCATTTTCTGAGTCTTAGAGCTTTATAACTGGTGTCATCCATGACCAGTTTATTTAGGATGTGATTAGTTACTCCTTATGAGGCATGTTAAATAAATTTGCATAAACATGAACCTGATCTGCTTAGTATCTGTATGTATTCGGGTTTGTGGTATGTTGACACATGTGGTAGAGGTATCCCCTTTATTCTGTTTTACCCATGAGCCCCTCATAGCCAAATTGCCTATTTTGTCCCAATTAGCTATCCTACCCTAGCCGAGCTAGTAAAGGTAGCAATTTTGGTAATGTGTTGTTTGCGGTTTGGTTATTAATTCTCATTATGAAATGCTGGGCGAAAGAATGAAGAAGAATGAAAAAAAAAAAGCAGTTGAAAAAAAAAAAGAAATATGAAGAAAAAAAAGAATTATGAAAAGAAAGAAAAATCATATACAGAAAAGTGGAATAATATTGTGCTGTGATTTTTGCTCCCTTGTTATATTTGTATTCCATGGGGAGTTGACGATATTTTGGTGATTAGTGAGTTGTGTGCATCCAATTGGCACTGTATTTTTGAGTTTGAAGTTGGGATGTTCCTAAATTTGGTGTTTAGTAGTTGCTAGCTTGGCTTTTAACTCCTATTATCAAAATTCATCTTGGCCTCTTCTTACCCATTACCTCACTTACCCATAATCGCCTCGGCATGTGTCATGGTCTTTAATAGTTGGAATGCATATGTACGGTTGTAGAGATCATTTTCATGTTAGACTGCAGGCATGTTCTTATAGGTAGTTGATGTGACCATAATTAGAGCATATTTAGTCCCCGAATTAGCCTTGTTCCCATGCTTTTTAGTGCATATTTGGGTCATTTATTGTCTGTAGTTCTTTGTTTTGCATATTCTTTGAGGTTTTGATCCCTTGGTAGGAAAGGAGTGCAAATCTTGCATTTTCATGGCAAAATGAGGCTAAATTGATTGAATTCAATGACCAAGCATAAAGGAGAGACAAGATTAGAAGGCCTTTGTACATACTATAGTAGATGGGCAATGATGAGAAAAAATCATTGCATCCTCGAGGAAATCCCCAAGGATTTTATGAAGAAAAAGGAAGAAAAGAAGAAGGAACGAAACTGCCCAGCAATCCGTGCGTCATCCCCAGAAGACGCCCGTCTTCACCCTACAATTCGGGCGTCTTCACAACCAAGACGCCCGGGCAAAAACTCCAGAGGACGCCCGTATTCACCCTAAGACGCCCGGGCAGAAACCAACGAATCCGCCCGTCCCGTGATATAGACTCCCGGATTCCCAGGCAGACCCATTTCGTCTTCTTCAAGCTTCAAGGAAGGATGCACATCTTCTTCTAGAGACCGGAGTCTTTCCAAAATGACCGGCGTTTCCTCAACAAGGGACTTAATCGTCATTTAAGCCCTTAGTTAACCCTAATTCATACACCTAATCCCCACTATAAATACCCCATTAGTCTAATTAGAAGAGCATGTTCTTCTTACCAATCTTTAGTGTAGTTAATATCAATCAAATATCTCTTTAATCTTGTAATCAACAATTAATCAAGTTTTAATACAAGTTTTATTTCCTTAATCTCTCTCTTGTTCATCCTTTATTTTGGGTAATTGAAGATTATTTGGGTCATTATTGGGAGATTGACAACCATCCAATCAAGCATCAAGTACTTCTTTTATTCTTTGCTTTATTATTGGAATCATTAGTAGGTATAATTCTCTTAATTCCTTTTTAATTATTGTTAATTACTTTCATTTATTCATCATGTTTCACTTTGTTGGTATGATTGACAACCTTGCTAGCATGTTCAACATGATAATGAGTGAGTAGTTTCCTTAGCTAGGGTTAATGGGTAATTAGGGGAAACCAACATGGGGAATGATTCATGCTTAAATTAATATGCTTTCATAGTTTATTTGCTTGCTTGTTGTGATCTCAACTTATGCACATGTTATGTTTGATGAAATGCGAGCCTATGAATCTTTGCATTTTTTACCCATCACCTATCTTTTCAATGACACTTGTAAGACATAAACCAACTCGAGCCTCATTAGACCAAGCATGTTGTTGAGTAGGGAAGACTAAGTCGACTTGTAGGTGTTGTACAATCTAACCGATTCGGCTCCGGGACCCAAACTTTCCTAGGATTGTAAGATATAAACCAACACGATCCATCACAACAATAATTGCTTGCTTATAACTTGAGAATATGTTTGTATGATCAATTCCAATGAATCCCCTATGACCCCATGACACCCTAGTGCCTTTTATCAATTGCTTACATCCTTTTTAATTCATCTTGCTTGTTTACTTTCATTACTTTTTAGTTTAGTGACCTTCTACATCAAACCCCAATTGTGACACCCTTTAAGACACCACTAGTTGCAATAGATATCTCATCTCAATTCCCGTCCCTTGGGATCCGACCTTTACTTGCCTCTTTACTAATTGTAGAGTTGTTTGTGAAGTTATAAATTGTGTTTTGGTCTAGGTTCTCCTAACGACAAGTTACCGAAAGATTTAGTCCGACCAAAAATGGCGCCGTTGCCGGGGACGATGTTAACTTGATTTAGATTTTCTTACATTGTTATTAGTTGTGTCTTTCTTTGCCTTGGGGAAGTAAAACTCCTCAAGGTTTGTTCTAATTGTTTTCGAGTTGTTTGATATTTTGCATGTCTAGAAGGTCACAAGGTGACTTGTTACCCTTTGAACACGAAATTGAAAGACCTTTGACAACCAATAGAAGACTTGCTATGAGAACTTTGAGAGGTATTGGTGAGGTTGTAGATATTCAACCAAATACTATTGAGTTCATCAACCCTTTTGCAAGAGAAGGTGAGGAGAACCCAACACAAAATCCAACACAAAATCAACCCACAATGCCTAAGTTTTCATCACATTCCGTACCCACCGAGGAGAACCTACCCAATGGTACTCCCACACCACAACATCTAACCGGAAATTTTATTGCCAAATCCGCATTTATCCAATTAGTCGAAAGAAGCCAATTTGAGGGGATGCCTAGTGAAGACCCTCACTCTCATATGGAGACCTTTTGTGACTATTGTGATGCGATTTCTCAAACCGGTGTAACTCAAGACCAAATTCGATGGGTCTTATTTCCTTTTTCCCTAATTGGCACCGCGAAACAATGGTTGAAAGGCCTTGATAAGGCTACTCTCGGAATTGATTCTTGGAAGAAGTTGGCTCTAGCTTTCTACAAAAAGTTCTATCCACCGGAAAAGACTAACATGCTAAAAGCTCAAATTACGGGTTTTAAGCAAAGGGATGAAGAATCATTGTATGAAGCTTGGGAGCGATTCAAAGGAATTTGTCGCTCATGTCCTCACCATGGACTTAGCTAGTGGTTCTTGGTACAACAATTTTGGAATGGTCTTTATGAAGATTCAGGAACATTCTCAACATGGGGTCAAATGGAATGTTCACCAAAGTTGATGACAATCAAACTTGGAACAAAATTGAGGAAATGGCGGTCCATAACTCACAATATAGTAGACCTCGCAAGGCTACTAGAGGAGGAAAGCATGAAGTGGGCTCCATTACTCAATTGGGTGCTCAACTTAGTGCTCACATTGATACCATCAATTTGAAGTTTGAAAAAGATATGGCTAGACTTGAAGAAGCCTCAAAATCACCAATGCATCATGTTAATGCCATGACGGCATCTTCATTAATCCCAAGTGGGATATGTGAGAATTGTGGAACTTTGGGACATGACCAAAGTGAATGTAGGGGAACAAATGAACAAGTGAATGCTTTCCAAGCATACAAGAGTGGTACCCCTTATTCCAACTATTACAATGAAAACACCAAATTCCATCCAAATATCTCATACAAAAGCCAAAATGTTCAAAACCCTCAACCAACATACACCCCACCTCCCATGAGAAACCAAAATCAAAGACCCTTTTACAACCAAAACCAAGGTTACCAAAATCAATCTCCATACAATGAACAAAATGACCAAGGTTTTGATGTTCAAAAAGCGGTCCTCCAAATGCAAAAGAATCAACAAGAGTTTTTCACTCAAATGCAAAAGGATAGTCAAGCAAAGGAAATCACCATCAACAACATCCTAGCTCACACCAAAATGTTGGAAACCCAATTGACTCAACTAGCATCTTCAAGCTCACAAAGACAAAAGGGGCAATTACCACCTCAAAGTAATCCCCCAAGACATGAAACGGTTAATGCCATTCACTTGAGGAGTGGTACAAGGTATGAACCACCGAAGAAGAAAGTTGAGGATGAAGTTGTGGAAGCTAGTGACAAAGAAGAAATTGTGCAAAACTCCAAGGATGGGGAACCATCAAAAGAAGAAATTTCAAAGAAAAATGAAGACAAGGTCAAGGAGAAGGAGCCCATTGTGATTAGAATTCCTTTTTCAAGTCGTCAAGCCAAGCCAAAATTTGATGACCAACTTGGAAAATTTATGGAAATTGTGAATAATTTGGAAGTCTCAATTCCTTTCACGGAATTAATCAATCACGTGCCAGCCTATGCAAAATACATGAAAGACATCCTCACATAGAAGAAGTCGATCCGGAAGCTTGAGACTATCGCCTTCACTAAGGTGAGTAGTGCAATACTTCAAGGGAGTTCACCTCCAAAACTCAAAGATCCGGGAAGCTTCTCAATACCGTGTACCATTGGCGACACCACGATCAACAAGGCCTTATGTGATCTAGGGGCTAGTGTGAGTGTTATGCTGTACTCGATGAGTAAAAGGTTGGGGATGGGAGAGCTTAAATGCACCAATATCACACTCCAAATGGCCGATAGATCGACGAAGACACCATTAGGGATATGGGAAGATGTTCCCGTACGAATTGGGAAATTTTTCATCCCGGTGGACTTTGTTATTGTTGACATGGAAGAAGACTTCAACATTACAATCATTCTAGGAAGACCTTTCTTACACACCGCAGGTGCGGTGATTGATGTGAAAAATGGAGAGCTCACTCTTGAAGTGGGAGATGAGAGAATAACTTTCAATCTTGACAAGACCATGAGAGCTGCCCGTTTGCATGAACCATGTTTTATGGTTGATCATTATAGCCGGAAGGATGATAGGAAGAAGTCGGAATTCCAATGGAAGAAGAAAATTGAAGATACTCCATTCAAAGAGTAAGTGAATTGTAACAAAGAGAGCTTGAAAAGCTCACCAAAGTCAAGCAATGAAGAGGATGCCTCATTGGCCAAGACAAGAAAGTGGGAGAGTTGTCTCTATCAACTCAAGAGATCTTTAGTGATCAAGTAGATGAAGTTTGTGGTCTTTGGGACGATGAGTTTGAAGGGATCTTCAATCCCTATATTGGTAATGCTATCGATCAAGACCGACAACAAGGGCAAAGATCTATCGAAGATCTTTATCATGATAATGAACAAGCTTTTGATTACTTCTTCAAGGTGTTGAGCAACATCAACAACACCTTCGACATGCTCCCATGACATCTCACTAAGGATGAGAGTTTGGTGGAGTCCTCCCTAAACCACCATTTGTAAATATTTCAAACTCCCTAACTCGCATTTTAATTCTTATATTGCATTTTTTTTGTCATTTTTGGATTTTTATGCCTTGATCAAGATAATTATCATTTTCGAGAGAAGTGAGGGAGGGACTAATGATTCAATTGATGTGTAGTGCTTTAGCTTAGTGTGGGGATAACAATTACCTAGGCTATTCATGCCTTAGTAGTGCCCCTACAATGAAGAACACGGGATTTTGAAGAATGAAAAATGACACGGGATATGCAAGTGCACGGATGGAACTGAATCCGGGTAAAACAGGGAGAATCCGAGCGTTTTCTAGGGAATCCGCCCGTCTTCAGGCAATCCGGGCGTCTTTGTCAGAATCCGCCAGTCCTTCTGAGCTGAGAATTTGAAAATTTGGGACTGTTGATAAATCCGAGCGTCCTGCAAGAGAATCCGCCCGTCTCCAGAAAGACGCCTGTCCTGGAAGGAAAGACGCCCGTCTTTTTGGCTGGGAAAAACAAGAAATCTCACTGGAAGAGAATCCGCCCGTCTTCAGAAGATGACGCCCGTCCCGCAGTTGATAAATCCGAGCGTCTTTGCTGAAAGACGCTCGTCTTTAGGCGAGAATTCTGAAGCAAAAAGAGGCGAGTAATCCGAAGCGCCCCGAAGGAAAGACGCCGTCTTCCTCGCTATTTCAAATTTTTCGGGTATTTTAAATACCCCCTCCCACATTCATTTCTTCATTTCTTCATTCAAAACACTACACATAAACCTCAAAACTCAAAACCCTCATCCTCTCCATCATCAAAACAATATTTCCTCAACCAAATTCAACAAAATCAAATCCAAACTTCCTTTTAACAACAATTAATAACTCCTCTTTCAACAAAAATCAAACCAAGCACCAAAATCTTCAACCTTTGAGTCAATTTTTGAAATTATAAAGGCAAAGCCTTTCATCTTAAAATCGATTTGGGTATACTTAGAAATTTAAGATTTTCACTCTTTTCTTGGTTCAATCATCAATGGCAAGGACAAAAGGAGCATAAAAGGCACCTAAGCTAAAGGCACTCTCAACAAGACAAAAGAGTCTTCAAGCAAAGAAAGCCTCATTGACTATGGTGGTAGCTAGTTCAAACTTGGAAGTGCATGAACAACAACCTCCCTAGGAAGCAACAACATCAACAACTCCGGAAATTGCTCAACTTTCGAACTATCCGGAGGTAATTTTAATTTCTAACTCCCATAGGGAAACATTTGTCAAGTATGCTAGAAAATCCTTTCTATCCACCAAGTTTATTTGTGAAGATGCCTTGAACAAGTTGGGTGTCCTTGAACAAACTAAAGCCTTCTTTGAAGCCATGGGGTTGGGAAAATTCTTTGCTACAAAAGAATTGACATACCCCTCCCTTACCTTAGAATTCTTGAGTTCTTTGAAAGTTACTAAGGTAGACACTAGGGAAAACATCGAGTTCCGCCTTGCAAATGTGAATAGGCGCATCACCTTTGATGAATTGGGTAAAGGATTGGGTCTTAGTGATTCACCTAGTTATTTCAAAAATCCCGTAAAGTATGACCCCGCTCCTCTTTGAGAGGCGATTTCCGGGAGGAAATTTGAGAACTATCATGCTAGTCGCGCTCTATTAGTCCACCATCCGGGCATTAGAGTGTGGCATAAGGTCATCGGGAATACCATCATTGCAATAAAAGACACCAACCACTTTACCAAGCTCGATTGTGTTCTTCTTGAGTCGGCCTTAAATATTGGAAGGGAATTCACCACGCCTTACAATTCTCTAAGGCTTTTGGTGGAAAGATGGGTAAATGTTGATTGTGGGAAGCAAGGCACCACCGTTATTGTGAATGGAGGTCTAGTCACTCTTTTAGTTAAGTACTTTAATCCGAACTTCAACAAGGATAACAAGTATGTGGCGAAAAAGGGGGGTCATCTCATTGATTTGGATGCTATGATTAACAAGTACAAGTGGGTCACTCATAACCCTATTGATACCAAGTATGGGTGGCTCACCAATGAGGCTAGATCTTTTACTTTGCCTTCCAAGATTTGTCGTTTGAGTGTCCATCGGACCAACTATCTTCTTCCCCTGTCAAGAGAAGCCGAATACATCATCCGACAACAAAGGGGTGAAATTGAAATGCCCTCCTCCTCCATTGTCACACCACCCTATCCTTTCAAGTATCAAGAGTTCAAACCTGAAGGTGTTGAAGCAAGCAAAGATTATATGACTCTACTTATGCAAGAGATGCACAAACAAGCTTTTAAGGATCGGGAAGATGCATACATAGCCTAATATCCACCCCTCCTTCATTTAGCTAGGCAAGGACTACTTGACCCTTCATGTCCTTTGCCTAGTTGGGCGGATAGGGAAGTCTTCTTTCCGAGTGCATCTAGGGGTGAGATTCCGGGTGAAGAAGGTTGTCGGTGATGAGGTTGTTGATGATAACATTGAGGAAGAGGCTAGTGATGAAGAAGAAGAGGATGAGCAAGGAAGTGAAGAGGGAAGTTGTGATGAGTCCACTTCTATTGAGGAAGATGATGATATGGTGGAAGACTAGCAAGCTTTGGAGGCTCATACCCTCTTGAGGTTTGTCTACTTCTTTCTTTGTTTTTATTTATTTATCTTGATCATGGTTGGAGTAGTCCTAGCAACATAGAGGACTAACACCTCGGCCCCATTGAGGTGTTCTTATTTCATTGTTCCCACTTTTGAAAATCCAAAATGACAAATTTAGTTTCATGCATTTCATCTTGTGTGCATGAACTACCCCCACTTTAGGACATTAGAAATAATGTCTAACTCGGTTTGGGGAAGTACATGCATACGCAACGGGAGGTAATCTAAATTACGCTCTCCGTCATAAACAAAAACCCATGCATCATGTAGTGTAGATTAGTGTAGCTTGCATTTAGTGTAGAATTCATGCATCATGCTTGCATGATTTCCCATCATTTTGGCCATTGAGGAAAATGCCCATATTAGTGTGAGGATGGGGAATTCTAACTTAAATTTGATTCAAAAAAAATAAATAAAATAAAATAAAAATTGAAAAACTTCGAAAAAACCATAAAAATTTGAAAAATTGAAAAACCAAAAACAAGTTCATTTCCTTTGTAGTGTAGTCATGTATATATTGTGTTTGTTCATCCTTGTTCACATTGATCGACTATGCCACATCCGAGACATGAGGATATTGAAGACCGCATGGTATGATCTTTCCAATCTCATTTTTCCTCTTTATGTTAATGACTATGTGGCTTTATTTTGATTGATGCGGTATAACAATGTGAACTTAGTACTTGCATTTAGTTTATATGGCATATTAGTTGGTAGAATCATTTGCATTAGGATGTTTATATGCTAGTTGCATCATGGCATGTAGTTGCATGTTAGAAAAATTTTGCGGAACCGTCTACTTGGGAAGCTTGACAAGTGTATATAGGCCCTAGTAGATGCTTTTTCTTCTTAAGACTTTGCTTGTTAGAATACTTGTAAAACACCCTAGGATGTGTCATGCTAGTATCCTTTGACCCATGGATTAAGGCCTAGTCAAGAGTACCTTGTGGTGTGATAACTCCTTGGCTACCGTTTATTCCAAGGTGAGCCTTGAAACCATGCATCCATCTATCATCCATGTTCTACCACATTTTTGTCATCAAAGAGAATGGGCACAAAAAGAAATCAATTTGAGTTCAATGAAATGAAAAGTGAAAGAAAGTTTGCAAAAAATGCATCAAATGAAAAGAGGAGCAAAAATAGAACTCCTAAAAGCTTCAAACATAAGCCACCCTCACTACATATGACTTTGAAAATGTTCAAAAAGAAATGCAAAGAATAGTTGAAAAGTTGTCAAGTGTTGAAATGCCAAACATCAAATAAATGGCAAAAGAAAGTGTTCTCAAATGTCAAATGCCACAAGAAATTAGGTGGAGAAACAAAAACAAAAGCAAACTCCCAAAGTGAAACTCAAATATCTATCGATCCCTTTATCCATCGTATCCATTTTTGTGCATGGCAGAGAGGGGACGACCCTTCTTCTTGTCTAGGCAAGAGGGGGAATTCCGCGATCCTCCAGTGTTTCTAACACCATAGGGAGTCTACTCTTGACAAAAGCATTTAACGATTGAGGACAAAGGTACCCTAGCTTGACACAATTTGGAGGTGATTTATTGGTATCCTTCTAGGCTTAGTAGTTTGAAGAAATTACATCTATGAAGGAGTGTGTACCCTTGAATTGCTTCCCTTGTAGATAATTTCCGCCACTTAGATGAGGTAAGTGACTATTCTTTTGTAGATGCATTAATTACTTGATTTTGTGTGCTTAATGTTTGGATGTGTCGCCATTTTGGCAAGACCCACCTTGCCTTGCAAGAAGGCATCCTACCTCATGGTTGTCTTGTTGTGAATTGAAGGGGCGGAGTGAGACCCGCTAATTGTCTCATATCGGCTATGTTATTAGGTTAGTTTAAATAATGGTCCTAGTCTTTGTCACCTCTTTACTCGGGACGAGCAAAGGTTCGGTTTAGGGATATTTGATGTGACCATAATTAGAGCGTATTTAGTCCCCGAATTAGCCTTATTCCCATTATTTTTAGTGCATATTTGGGTCATTTATTATCTTTAGTTCTTTGTTTTGCATATTCTTTGAGGTTTTGATCCCTTGGTAGGAAAGGAGTGCAAATCTTGCATTTTCATGGCAAAATGAGGCTAAATTGATTGAATTCAATGACCAAGCATCAAGGAGAGACAAGATTAGAAGGCCTTTGTACATACTATAGTAGATGGGCAATGATGAGAAAAGATCCTTGCATCCCCGAGGAAATCCCCAAGGATTTTAAGAAGAAAAAGAAAGAAAAGAAGAAGGAACGAAACTGCCCAGCAATCCGTGCGTCTTCCCCAGAAGACGCCCGTCTTCACCCAACAATCCGTGCGTCTTCACACCCAAGACGCCCGAGCAAAAACTCCAGAGGACGCTCGTATTCACCCCAAGACGCTCGGGCAGAAACCACCGAATCCGCCCGTCCCGTGCTAAAGACGCCCGGATTCCCAGGCAGACCCATTTCGTCTTCTTCAAGCTTCAAGGAAGGATGCACATCTTTTTCTAGAGACCGGAGTCTCCCTAGAGACCGGAGTCTTTCCAAAAAGACCGGCGTTTCCTCAACAAGGGACTTAATCGTCACTTAAGCCCTTAGTTAACCCTAATTCATACACCTAATCCCCACTATAAATACCCCATTAGTCTAATTAGAAGAGCATGTTCTTCTTAGCAATATTTAGTGTAGTTAATATCAATCAAATCTCTCTTTAATCTTGTAATCAACAATTAATCAAGTTTTTATACATGTTTTATTTCCTTAATCTCTCTCTTGTTCATCCTTTATTTTGGGTAATTGAAGATTATTTGGGTCATTATTGGGAGATTGACAACCTTCCAATCAAGCATCAAGTATTTCTTTTATTCTTTGCTTTATTATTGGAATCATTAGTAGGTATAATTCTCTTAATCCCTTTTTAATTATTATTAATTATTTTCATTTATTCATCATGTTTCACTTTGTTGGTATGACAGACAACCTTGCTAGCATGTTCAACATGATAATGAGTGAGTAGTTTCCTTAGCTAGGGTTAATGGCTAATTAGGGGAAACCAACATGGGGAATGATTCATGCTTAAATTAATATGCTTTCATAGTTTATTTGCTTGCTTGTTGTAATCTCAACTTATGCACATGTTATGTTTGATGAAATGCGAGGCTATGAATCCTTGCATTTTTTACCCATCACCTATCTTTTCAATGAGACTTGTAAGACATAAACCAACTCGAGTCTCATTAGACCATGCATGTTGTTGAGTAGGGAAGACTAAGTCGACTTGTAGGTGTTGTACAATCTAATCGATTCGGCTCCGGGACCCAAACTTTCCTAGGATTGTAAGATATAAACCAACTCGATCCATCACAACAATAATTGCTTGCTTATAACTTGAGAATATGTTTGTATGATCAATTCCCTTGAATCCCCTATGACCCCATTGATGGAAAAGTAGATCTATATAATTAACATATTCATATATGATTTAAATTAATTTGTCATAAAATTAATAAAGGTCTTATGCATGCAAACTAATTAGCAAAATAAAGAAGAATTCACCCTTACATTGTAATTTCGGTTCTTATGGGCACAAAAGAGATCTCCTTCTCTTTCGTTCTTGAGCTTTCCTTTTGGATGAACGAAGACCCAAGTGTAGGATCTCTCCCAAGGAATTATACCCAAAGCTTACTCTTAATTAAAATTAATATTATGAATACTAGTACAATATTAATTTTATAAGAAAAATGACTCAAAATGATTTTGTTTTGGTCTCCTAAAACCGGGTAGGAGAGGAGGAGAGGAAGAGTAATATTTTTATCTCTCTAAAAATATTTTTATGAAGTGAATGAATAAATTTTCACACTCATGCATGTAGTGTATATCAAAAAATAAGACAAAAATCCTTTTTCCTTTTCTATGGTGAAACCGGGTAGGAGGGAAGAAAGGGGGAAGAAAAAGACCCAATGCATGCCCTTGTTTGCCTTTGCAATGCAAACTAGGGTTGCATGGCTAGGCTATGTTATAAATGATTGTGTTTTCCACTTATTTAAACAACACAATTTCTAGCCTAATTCCCTCTTAATTTCGGTACACTCATAATATGGGATCCATATTATTTTTGTCAATTTTGATTTATGTCACATGTCATATGTTACATAAATTTGTTGTGCATTTTTAACATATTAAAAATCAACATATTATTAAAAAATACGTCACATACAAAAAATCGACTTAGTAATTCACAATTACTTGTACCAAAATATTTTACCATTTACAGATCACAACAGATTGTATTTATAATAATTCATTCAATTTCAATTGTTTCTTTAAACAATAATTTCATCCGAGTAATGATACAATTCGATTACTCAGACCGTATCTCATTTAATCACATTTCAATGTGATACGTAAATTTTACTTCCAAAATCATCCGTCAATTTTTCAAGTAATTTAATTCACTCGTAACATTATACGATTAATTAAATGATCAATTAAGAGTGTTGCCCTATAGGTATGACCTAGGGGGTCAACTGATCACCACCGTCGCACGACAGTAATGTCAAACTCTAGTCAGCCAATCATTACCGATATATGTTGACCAGTTGACAGTAAAAATACTTCCCAATTGTATTCTTTAAAATGAGATTTAAACATGTGATCATCATGATCAACAACCGTGATCGCATTATTGTCGGATGACACATATTCCAACAATCTCCCACTTGTCCTCGACAAGTGTGCGTCACCAATTCTCTTGTCCTATTACTATCTCCCACTCAATGCAAGGTGTCTTTCAGGTCGTACTTGCAAGTGATCATATCGAAAGTGGTTTCCTCGATCTGGAGAATAACTGATTGACCGGACTTATCTATCATAGATACTTTCCGAGCGTGGCCACGCATTTCGATTCATTACTCCTCGAGTGGCCCCGAGATATTGTTATAACCCCGACTAGGGGTGGACAATTCCTATCGCACTCATTCCCTTCGACTAGCCACACCATCATAACCCAAAATATGCCCATTTGACCCCATTTACGAAGGTCGTAGTAACACAAATCAAAGTTAATCTGAAACTGTGCCATCTTAGGCGAATAGTCTTTAGTCAAAAGAATCGACTCATTTGAATACTATAGTAGCTCTCGCCACGACCAGGCTATATAAATTGCCAGAACTCTATAAGCGGTCATAAGGCCCGACAAAATGTTCCTAACAGTCTGCCTATGTGATCGACTAGTCATCTCACATGACTCTATGGCACTTGAACTTGCCATCAATCGCATCACACTCTAGTCACTTCGAGACGTCACCTCATACAAGTGACTATGGGCAAATACTATGTTAATCCGTGTTCACTTTAACGGGGTTCAATTGTCACTACAACCCGTTTGGATGTAACAATGTATGAATTAAAGATGAAAGACAAATGTGATTATGAACATGAACAAAAACAACACTTTTATTTCATTTCAAAATCTAACAAAAACTTGGTACACGTTTAAGTCCCATGGACGTAACATGTCCATCATGCTTAGCCTGCGATAAAGGCTTGGTGAGCGGATCGGCTATGTTGTCATCCGTCCCAACCTTACAAATCGCAATTTCCTTTCTCTCAATGAAATCTCTTATTACATGATATTTTCTAAGTACATGTCTAGATCTATTACTAGACTTTGACTCCTTAGCTTGGAAGATCGTCCCACTATTATCACAATAGAGAGTGATGGGATCATTGGCGGTAGGTACTACTTTTAGACCTTCCGTGAATTGCCGATCCAAACGACTTCCTTGGCGCCGATCGATTGCCATGTACTCAGCCTCCGTTGTAGAATCCGCGGTTATAGCTTCCTTGAAGCTTCTCCAGCTTACGGCACCACCATTGAGCATAAAAACGAAACCAGCTTGTGATTTCAAGTCATCTCTATCTGTTTGAAAACTTGAGTCCGTGTATCCATTAACACGCAACTCAATGTCACCTCCAAACACTAGGATATAATCCTTAGTTCTTCTCAAGTACTTAAGGATGTTCTTGACAGCAATCCAGTGACTCTCACCTGGATTTCCTTGATATCTACTCGTCATGCTCAAGGCATACGAGACATCAGGACGTGTGCATATCATGGCATACATGATTGATCCAACAACGGAAGCATAAGGGATCAACTTCATGCGTTCAACATCATGGGGTTCGGAGGGAGATTGAGTCTTGCTCAATATCGTCCTGGTTACCATAGGTACCAAACCCCTTTTGGATTTGTCCATGCTGAAACGTCGAAGAATCTTATCAACATAAGACTCTTGACTTAGTGCCAATATCCTCTTGGATCTATCTCTATGGATCCGGATACCTAATATGCGTTGTGCCTCTCCTAAATCCTTCATTTCAAAGTGGTTACCTAACCACTTATTAACAGAAGACAACATTGGAATATCATTTCCAGTGAGTAGTATGTCATCGACATACAAGATTAGGAACACAACATTGCTCTTACTGAATTTCATGTATAAACATGGTTCCTCAACACTTCGAGTGAAACCATTTTCCTTTATAACATGATTGAATCGATGATTCCAACTTCTAGATGCGTGCTTAAGACCATAAATGGATCTCTTAAGCTTGCAAACTTTGTTAGGATTTTTAGAATCAACAAAACCTTTGGGTTGTATCATGTACACCTCCTCTTCTAAATGCCCATTTAGAAAAGAGGTTTTGACATCCATTTGCCATATTTCATAATCATGAAATGCGGCGATCGCTAACAAAATCCGTATGGATCTTAGCATGGCTACGGGGGCGAAGGTCTCATCATAATGGAGACCTTGGACTTGGGTAAATCCTTTTGCCACTAGCCTAGCTTTGTAGACATCGTCATGTCCTTTTATGCCATTCTTGACTTTGAATATCCGTTTGCATTGAAGAGGTCTTGTCCCTTTAGGCAAATCTACCAAGTCCCAAACTTGGTTTTCATGCATAGAATCTATTTCGGACTTCATGGCTTCAAGCCATAAGGAGGAATTTGGACTAGAGATTGCGGTCTTGTAGGTAGCGGGCTCGTCACCTTCTATAAGCAACACATCAAGTGTTCCATCTTCTTCGATAAGTCCCACATATCGATCAGGATGACGAGAAACACGACCCGTTCTTCTAAGAGGAGGAGGAAAAACCGTATTAGACGACGAAGGAACTTCTTCTTGCGCCTCTATCTCGGTTTGTGGCTCTTGAACTTCATCAAGTTCAAAATTTCTCCCACTCTGTCTCCTAGAAATAAAATCACTTTCTAGGAAGACAGCATCGCGAGACACAAATACTTTGTTCTCTTGAGGCTTATAGAAGTAATAGCCTCTTGAGGCCATGGGGTAACCTACAAAAAAGCATTTTTCGGATCGTGGTGCCAACTTGTTGTCATTTTTAATTTTGACATAAGCATCACAACCCCAAATTTTCATATGGGATAGATTTGGAACCTTTTCTCTCCATATCTCATATGGAGTCTTTTCAGTTGCTTTGGTTGGACTTACGTTCAAAGATTTTATTGCGGTATGAATTGCAAATCCCCAAAACGAGTTCGGTAACTCGGTTTGACTCATCATGGATCGAACCATATCAAGTAAGGTTCGATTCCTCCTTTCGGCAACACCATTAAGTGTTGGTGTTCCGGGTGGAGTAAGTTGTGATATAATACCACAACCTTTCAAGTGTGAATCAAATTCAAGGCTAAGGTATTCACCACCACGATCGGATCGTAGTGCCTTAATCCTTTTGTTCAATTGGTTCTCTACTTCGTTTTGAAATTCCTTGAATTTCTCAAACGCTTCAATCTTATGTTTCATCAAATAGATATACCCATATCTACTCAAGTCATCGGTGAAGGTTATAAAGTAGTCATAATTACCACGAGCGGTGATACTCATTGGTCCACAAACATCGGTGTGTATGAGTCCCAATAGTTCACTAGCTCGCGTCCCTTTACCATTAAAAGGATTACGAGTCATTTTGCCAAGTAGGCAATATTCGCATGTACCATATGATTGATAATCAAATGGTGTAATCACATTAGTCGAAATTAATCTTTTGATGCGATTTTCGTTTATGTGACCTAATCGACAATGCCAAATGAACGCTTCACTTGGGTCACTTGTTTTGAGTTTCATTGATTGAAAGTTAAAGATATCATTAGTCGGATTTGAGGTCTCTAAAATGTAAATGCCATTGATAGAGGAAGCTTGGCCTATATCCAAGTCGTTCCTTGAAATAGTACAACGATTGTTCTTAATGACAAAAAAAAAACCGCTCATGTCTTGCATGGCGATTGAAATAATGTTTTTAGAGAGTGTAGGCACATAAAAACAATTATGTAAATACAACTCAAATCCGTTAGGCAAAGCTAAAACATAAGTTCCTTTGGATTCGGCCGCTACCCGAGCTCCATTTCCAAGGCGTAGATCCACATCTCCCTTGCTAAGCCTCTCCACATCTCTTAAACCCTGTAAATGATTACAAAGGTGAGAACCACAACCGGTATCTAGTACCCATGTCGTAGTGGAAGTATAATTTATATCAATAACATAAATTTCTTTAGGAATTTTACCTTTTGGAACGATGATTCCTTCCCTTTTATTTCGCAAATATACGGGACAATTCCTAAGCCAATGTCCCATGCCATAGCAATAATGGCACTCATCATTAACTTGCTTGAAGTTTTTGATTTTCTTTTCCTTCTTCTTGAACCTTTTGCCCTTTGAAGCAAGAACTTGATTGCTTGAGCTCCCACTAGTTTTGGCATCTTTATCTTCCAGAGACAAAGATCCAATAGATTGTATGAGGTAGTCTTCCTGAGACGGACTCACACGTGGTCTAGTAGTAGTAGGTGGTTTAGAAGAAGTGATGAAGTTAAGGTTTCCATCCGAACCTATCCCAAAATGAAGTTCTCTAGTAGTGTCGAAATCATTGTTGGAGCAAACGTCGTCAAAAACATTGTGGTATGACTCAATAGTTATCGGTGCGGTAGCGTTTGATGGATTCATTGTAATGCACTACAAATATGGAGGAAAGGAAATATTAACATTTTGTCTTTTTAAATCATACTTGTAATTAAATTTAACAAGGTATGAGCATTTATATAGTGACCTCTACCCAACTATATGAAATGATTCCAAGACCCAAATTCATATTAACTTAGGGCACGGTGTGCCGAAATACCCTTTATTAACATAACTCGGTGGATTAACCTTTTAATCGATTCTACTCTTAGAACTCTTGGTCGATGATATTTACATTAATATTCATCTCTAGCCCGAAACACATCCGGAAATCGTCGTGAATACTTTTGTTGAGTACAACCCAAATTTCGAATAAATGTGTCCATTATCCAAACCCATATCAACTTAGGGCACGGTGTGCCGAAATACCCCTCATTAACATGAACTTGGTGGATTAACATTCATCACCCACTTCCCCTACGTAACAAGGTTTGTACCCCGGGGTAGCCGAGTGCACTCTCTCGCGAAATAGGTTTTCATGGTTTCTACTATTTGGTAAGGCTATGTCTCAATTAATTGTTTTAGCGAGAGGTCATGTCAATTTATTATCTATCACGTTTTAAGTGAACTAAAGCGGTGAACTACGATAATTTTAATTGACACGGTCGATAAACTCGATGAAAGAAGATGGATGTTTTAGTTATGACAATTTAGCAATGCATGCGACATAAAATAAAATGCAAGCATAAAAATAAATAAATCCTAGTATGGCCTTTCCTAAAATAGAAAAACTATTTAACTATTACATATTCGGAAACCAACTCCATTGGTCCCTTGAACTTCGGTTGTGACACGCATCTCGAGGTAACACCGTCTTTATGTATCGCCATTCTTGAAAAAATCCGTCTTTGGGAACTCCGGAATGAATAAAATTACATAATAAATTACATAATTTCCTATTATACATTTATAACTAAAATAAAATAAATCTATTAAATTAAAAAACGGTGATATGAGATCACAATAAAATTACAACCGAATCGATATTCTCATACATTTCGGGAAATACCAATTAAAATCTAAGGCCATACTAAGTAAAATTACATAATTCAAAATTACATAAATTAAAATTATGACAATCATAAAGAAAATGCAGCATTATAATATGTATGAACATGCTCAATTTTATGCTAAATCGCCTTTAATTAGCCAATATCGTATATTACTCGGTTTTTACGGATTTGCGTGATTTCAACATTTTATAATCACAAAAATTACATAAATTCATATTTATGCATAAGTTAATTATCCTAACCTCTTAGGACTCAAAATTTAGTCTTCAATAATAATTTGACCATAATTAACTCATATTTATAAAATTGTTCATTAATGGACTAAAAATTATAAAAATAAGCTATAAACTTCAAATAAATCACAAAATTTCAAATAAATTCAAAATTTGAAATTTAAAATCATGAACATTCTGGAAAAATACCATGACACTCATAATGTTCAAAACCTTAGGTCAAAAAATTTCGAAATTTTTCCGGAAAAACAATGTTGCGGTTTATCGGTTTTTTAATAAAATAATCATAAAAAACATGAGAAAAAATTTATTCATCAACTTTTGAATTTTAGATCTGAAAAAGATAATAAAATGCAACATTTGACGTTTTCCCTTAGTCATAGATTATGTTTTATTAATTTTTCACTAATAATGTCACTATTTATGCTATTTTTCTTCAAAAATCCATAAATCATGCAAAAAGACTTCACTATAGCCCATTATTTTACACACATCTTGTAAAATTGCATGTAAAAACATATTAAATTTCTATGACCAGATTCGAAATTTAATTCATATTAACCTATTTTTCACCTAAATCCGAATTTAATAATGAAAAATCCATTTTTCGAGCATAACAAGTCCAAAAATTATGAAAATTTACAGGTTATCTCAAAATAATATATTTGACAACATATCCAAAAATCACTGGAAAATTCGAAGTATAGCTAATTTTAGACCGAAAATGACATTTTTAATCATAAAATCACATTTAAATGCCATTATTGTATAATATGAACAATAAAAATCCGTAAATTTAACCAAAATATCCTAAAACATTTTAGGACCAGAAATTTTAACATGCATGAATTAATTTCGTGATATATCATAATAACACAAATTTTACAAGTTTTATATGTTAATCTTTATAACTCGGAAAAACTTTTAACCGATTTGCATGCAAACAACCATGGCTCTTGATACCGATTGATGGAAAAGTAGATCTATATACTTAACATATTCATATATGATTTAAATTAATTTGTCATAAAATTAATAAAGGTCTTATGCATGCAAACTAATTAGTGATCGGGGCCATTTCGTGTTCACAATTAAGTATATGTGGTCGTTGGTCAATGGTCGATACAAAACACAATTTATACTTCACAAACAACTCTACAATTAGTAAAGAGGCAAGTAAAGGTCGGATCCCAAGGGACGGGTATTGAAATGAGAATTCTATTGTAACTAGTAGTGTCTAGGGGTGTCACAAATTGGGTTGGTGTAGAAGGTCACTAAACTAAAATAACAATGAAAATAAACTAGCAAGATGAATAAAATAAGGGGTGTAAACAATTGATTAAAAGCACTAGGGTGTCATGGGATCATAGGGGAATCATGGGATATGATCATACAAACATGTTCTCAAATTATAAGCAAGCAATTATTGTTGTGATGGATTGAGTTGGGTTATATCTTACAATCCTAGGAAAGTTTGGGTCCCGGAGCCGAATCGATTAGATTGTACAACACCTACAAGTCGACTTAATCTTTCCTACTCAACACATGCATGGTCTAATGAGACTCGAGTTGGGTTATGTCTTACAAGTCTCATTGAAAAGATAGAAGATGATAGTAAATGCAAGGATTCATAGGCTTAGCATTTCATCAAATATAACATGTGCATGTATTAAGATCAAAGCAAGCAAGCAAATAAGATATGAAAGCATATTGATTTAAGCATGAATCATTCCCCATGATGGTTTCCCCTAATCACCCATTAAACCCTAATTAGCCTAATGGGGTATTTATAGTGAAAATTAGGGAGGATGCATTAGGGTTAACTAAGGGCTAAACTAGTAATTACACTTTTTAAGTTGAGCAAGGAGGACCCGGTATTTTCTGAGAGAAGGGCTTCTCTTTTCGTAGCTTGAAGAATGAAATCCGTGCTATGCAGGAATCCGTGCGGATTAGGGTCGGGACGGCCGGATTTGGGCGGTGCAATCCGAGCGGATTCGGGAGAGGGACACTCGGATTGTTGAGGGGGAATCCGAGCGGATTCCAAGGAGGGACGCTCGGATTGTGCTGGCTGGACGGGCGGATTGTCTGCAATCCGTTCGGATTGTTGGTCAGCGTCAATTCTTCTACTTTTCTTCCCTTTTCTTCATAAATTCCTTGGGGATTTCCTTGGGGGCGCAAGGATCCTTTCTCAACATTTTTCTTCTACTATGATATGTACAAAGGCCTTCTAGTCTTGTCTCTTCTTGATGCTTGGTCATTGAAAACAATCAATTTAGCCTCGTTTTGCCATGAAAATGCAAGATTCTTACTCCTTTCCTACCAAGGGATCAAAATCTCAAAGAATATGCAAAACAAAGAACTAAAGATAAGAAATGACCCAAATAGGCACTAAAAAGCATGGAAACAATGGTAATTCGGGGGCTAAATATGCGCCAATTATGGTCACATCAAATATCCCCAAACCGAACCTTAGCTCGTCCCGAGTAAAGAGGTGACAAAGACTAGGACCAAAACTAACCTATCTTAATAATAATAGCCGATATGAGACAATTAGCGGGTCTCACTCCGCCCCTTCAACTCACAACAAGACAACCATGAGGTAGGATGCCTTCTTGCAAGGCAAGGTGGGTCTTGCCAAAATGGCGACATATCCAAACATTAAGCACACAAAATCACATAATGGATGCATCTACAAAAAGAATAGCCACTTTCCTCATCTAAGTGGCGGAAATTATCTACAAGGAAAGCAATTCAAGGGTACACAATCCTTCATAGAAGCAATTTGTTCAAACTACTAAGCCTAGAAGGATACCAATAAATCACCTCCAAAATGTGTCAAGCTAGGGTACCTTTGTCCTCAATCGTTAAATGCTTTTGTCAAGAGTAGACTCCCTATGGTGTTAGAAACACTGGAGAATCGCGGAATTCCCCCTCTTGCCTAGACAAGAAGAAGGGTCGTCCCCTCTCTACCATGCACAAAAATGGATATGATGGATAAAGGGATCGATAGATATTTGTGTTTCACTTTTGGGAGTTTGCTTTTGTTTTTGTTTTCCCCCCAATTTTATGTGGCATTTGACATTTGAGAACACTTTCTTGCCATTTCTTTTTGATTTTTGGCATTTCAATACTTGACAACTTTTTTTGCATTTCTTTTGAACATTTTCAAAGTCACCCCAATTAGTAACGAGGGTGCCTTGTTTTTGAAGCTTTTGGAGTCTATTTTTGCTCCTCTTTTCATTTGATGCATTTTTGCAAACTTTCTTTCACTTTTCATTTCATTGAACTCAAATTGATTTCTTTTTTTTTTTTTGTGCCCATTCCCTTTTGTTGACAAAAATATGGTAGAACATGGATGATGGATGTATGGGTGCATGGTTTCAAGGGTCACCTTGGAATAAACGGTAGCCAAGGAGTTATCACACCACAAGGTACTCTTGACTAGGCCTTAATCCATGGGTCAAAGGATACTAGCATGACACATCCTAGGGTGTTTTACAAGTATTCTAACAAGAAAAGTCTTAAGAAGAAAAAGCATCTACTAGGGCCTATATACACTTGTCAAGCTTCCCAAGTAGACGGTTTCGCAACATTTTTCTAACATGCAAACTACATGCCATGATGCAACTAGCATATACACATCCTAATGCAAATGATTCTACCAACTAATATGCCATATAAACTAAATGCAATCCTAAATTCACATTGTTTTTACCGCATCAATCAAAATAAAGCCACATAGTCAGTAACATAAAGAGGAAAAAGGAGATTGGAAAAATCATACCATGCGGTCTTCAATATCCTCATGTCTCGGATGTGGCGTAGTCAATCAAAGTGAACAAGGATAAAACAAACACAATATATACAAGACAATATATACAAAGGAAATGAACTTGTTTTTGGATTTTTCAATTTTTCAAATTTTTATGGTTTTTGAAATTTTTCAATTTTTATGGGTTTTTGAATAAAAGTTAAGTGTTAGAATTCCCATCCCCACACTAATATGGGCATTGTCCTCAATGGCCAAAATGATGGAAATTATGCAAAGATGATGCATGATTTCTATACTAAATGCAATTCTATACTAAGCTACACTACATGATGCATGGTTTTTGTTGTGACGGAGAGGATAATTTAGATTACCTCCCGTTGCGTATGCATCAACTTCCCCAAACCGAGTGAGACACTATTGCTAATGTTCAAGGATGGGTATAGTTCATGCACACACTATGCTATGCATGAAACTAGATTGTCATTTTGGATTTTACAAATGGGAACAAAAAGAAGAACACCTCAATGGAACCGAGGTGTGAGTCCTTTGATGTTGCTAGGACTAAACCAACAATGATCAAAATGAAATAAAATACAAAGAGATATAGACAAACCGTGGGAGAGTAGGAATCTCCAAGGCTTGCTAGTCCTCCATCATGCTATTATCATCACCACTTCCCTCATGAGAAGTGGTCACATTGCCACTTTCCTTGTCACTTTCTTCATCATCTTGTTCATCATCATCTTCACCATCTCTTTCTCCATCTCCTTCTTCATCTCCACTTGCTTCTTCCTCAATATTATCATCAATTTCTTCACCATTTCCAACAACCTCATTGTCTTCCACCACGTCCCTAGATGCACCCGGAAACAAGGCTTCTTTATCCGCCCAACTAGGCAAAGGACAAGATGGATCAAGGAGTCCTTGCCTAGCTAAATGTAGGAGGGGAGGATATTGAGCCAAATATGCATTCTTCCGATCTTCATAAGCTTGCTTGTGCATGGCTTGCATAAGAAGAGTGACATAGTCTTTCCCAATTTCAACTCCTTCCGGTTTGAACTCTTCATACACAAAGGGGTAAGGCGGTATAACAATGGAAGAGGAGGGGGTTTCATGATCACCCTTTTGTTGTTGAATGATGTACTCGGCTTCTTCGGATAGGGGAAGTAGATATTTGGTCCGGTGGACACTTAGGCGACAAATCTTCGAGGGTAAGGTGAACGATCTAGCTTCACTAGTTAGCCATCCATATTTAGTGTCAAGGGGGCTATGGGCAACCCACTTGAACTTGTTAATCATAATGTGCATATTAATAAGATGGCCACCTTCCTTTGCTTTGTACTTCTTATCCTTATTGAAATTAGGATCAAAGTGCTTAGCTAGGACCGTGACTAGGCCGCCATTTACAATAACGGTCGTACCCTTCTTCCCATTATCAACATTAAGCCATCTATCAACCAATAGCCTCAAAGAATTGAAAGGCTTGGTGTGAATTCTTCCGACATTCAAAGCCGATTGAAGGAGAATAAAATCAAGTCTTGTGAAATGATTGGTGTCTTTCCTAGCAATTATGGTATTTCCCACAACTTTGTGCCATACTCTTATGCCCGGATGATGGACCAAAAGAGCACGATAAGCATGAAAATCATCAAATTTCTTCCCGGAGATTGCCTCCCAAAGAGGCTCGGGGTCATACTTTCCATAATGCTTAAGATATCTCGATTCATCGCTAAGACCCAAAATTTCACCCAATTCCTTAAAGGTAATGCGTCTACTAATGTTAGCTAGACGAAACTCAAGATTTTCCCTATCCTCAACTTTGGTAACTTTTAAAGAACTTAAGAATTCCAAGACAAGGGAAGGGTATGTCGATTCCTTTGTTTCAAACAATTTCTTCAAACCCATGGCATTGAAAAAGGCTTTTGTTTGTTCAAGAACACCCAATTTCTCCAAGGCTTTTGATCCGGTCGAGGTCGTCACTCATCCAATCAAACACATTTATAATACTCAACATACAACTAGTTAGCGGTAAGTCGAAGTCGATCCATGGGACGGTGTGCTTTGGGTTCTAAGTCTATCTATCTCAATTTATGCTAGTGTCACAATTTTTTTGGGTATAAATACCCCATAGTCATATGAATTTGGTGGATTGAATTGATTTCATAGCAAACTTGACAAATGTATTTCTATGGGTATCGGAAATAAAAGTTACCTCCGGATAATGCAAGAGTTGATCGATTACCGGAGTAGAAGGTGATGCTCCCATAGAAGTTTGTTGTTGTTGTTGCACTTTCAAGTTTGGTGTTGATACCACCATTGCCAAAGCTTTCTTTGTTTGGAGAGCTTTTTGCCTTTGAGAGAGAGCCTTTGCCTTTGGTGCCTTTGTTGCTCCCTTTGTCCTTGCCATTTGATGAACTAACCAAGAAAAGAATCAAAAATCTTCAATTTGTAGAATGCCCAAATCGATTTGAAGGTGAAAGGCTTTGCCTTTATGAAATCAAAAATCGACTCAAAGGTTGAAGATTTTGTTCTTGGTTTTGATTTTTATTGAAGATGGAGTGATTGATTTGTTGTTTGAAGGATGGTTTGATTTGATTTTGGTGGATTTTGTTGAGGGTTTTTGTTTTTGTGATGGAGAGGATGAGGGTTTTGATGTTGTGGGTAGTGTTTATGAATGGATGAATGAAGGAATGAAGGTGGGAGGGTATTTAAAGAAGTCGAAATTTTCGAAAACGCAGGGGCAATCCGTGTGGATTAGGCCCAATCCGTGCGGATTCTCGCAGCCTTCAAAATTTTCGAAGCTCGCCTAAAGACGGGCGGATTCTGGGGGAATCCGCTCGGATTCTTTCCGTGATGGGACGGGCGGATTTGCTTCAGGACGGACGGATTTCAGTCCAGAGAAATTTCTTTGTTTTCTTCAGCTGCAAAGACGGGTGTCTTCTTCACAAGACGGACGGATTCTATGAGACGGGCGTCTTTCCAGAAATCCGCTCGGATTCTTCAACAGTCAAGAAATTTTCAAATTCAGCTCAGCTCAGGACGGGCGTCTTTTGGTCAGGACGCTCGGATTGCACAAGACGGGCGGATTTTTGGGAATCCGCTCGGATTCTGGTCCTTTGCACCCGGATTCATTCCATTCGTGCACAATGCATTTCCCTTTACCATTCTTCCATTCTTCTTCATTTCTTGTGTTCTTCATTGTGGGGGCATTACTAAGGCATGGATAACCTAGGCAATTCCCATCCCCACACTAAGGTAAAGCACTACACATCAATTGAAGTCGTTAGTCCCTCCCTCACTTCTCTCTTACATGACAATTATTTTGATCAAAGTAAATAAAAATCCAAAAATGACAAAAAATGCAATACAAGAATTGAAATGTAAGTTAGGGGGGTTAGAAATATTTACAAGTGGTGGTTTAGGGAGGACTCCACCAAAATCTCATTCTTGATGAGATGTCAAGGGGGCATGTTCAAGGTGTTGTTGATGTTGTTCAACACCTTGAAGAAGTAATCAAAAGCTTGTTCATTATTGTGGTAGAGGTCCTCAATAGACTGTGGCCCTTGTTGTTGATCATGATCGATGGCATGCCCAATGTAGGGATTAAAAATCCCTTTAAACTCATCGTCCCAATGACCACAAACTTCATTGAGTTGATCATTGAAAATCTCTTGCTTAGATGGAGACAACTCTCCCCATTTCTTCCCTTGGCCAATGAGGCCATCCTCTTCTTCCTTGGTTGATTTTGATGAGCTTTGCAAGCTCTACTTGTCACAATTCACTTGCTCTTTGAATGGAGCATCTTCAATTTTCTTCCTCCATTGGAGTTCCGATCTCTTCCTTTCATCCTTCCGGCTATAATGATCAATCATGAAACATGGCTCATGCAAACGAGGAGCTCTCATGGTTTTGTCAAGATTAAAAGTTATGCTTTCATCTCCCACTTCTAGAGTGAGCTCTCCATGTTTCACATCAATCACCGCACCCGCGGTGTGTAGGAAAGGTCTTCCTAAGATGATTGGAATGTTGGAATCTTCCTCCATATCAACAATGACAAAGTCCACCGGGATGAAAAACTTCCCAATTCGCACGGGGACATCTTCCCATATCCCTAATGGTGTCTTCGTCGATCTAGCCCCTAGATCACATAAGGCTTTGTTGATCGTCGTGTCGCCAATGGTACACGGTATTGAGAAGCTTCCCGGATCCTTTAACTTTGGAGGTGAACTCCCTTGAAGTATTGCACTACTCACCTTAGTGAAGGCGATAGTCTCAAGTTTCCGGATCGACTTCTTCTTTGTGAGGATATCTTTCATGTATTTTGCATAGGCCGGTACGTGATTGATTAATTCTGTGAAAGGAATTGAGACTTCTAAATTCTTCACAATCTCCATGAACTTTCCAAGTTGATCATCAAATTTGGGCTTGGCTTGACGACTTGGAAAAGGAAGTCTAATCACAATGGGCTCCTTCTCTTTGGCCTTGTCTTCATTTTTCTTTGAACTTTCTTCTTTTGATGATTCCCCTTCTTTGGGGCTTTGCACAATTTCTTCCTTTTCACTAGCTTGCACAACTTCATTCTCAACTTGCTTCTTCGGTGCCTCATATCTTGTACCACTTCTCAAGTGAATGGCACTAACCGTTTCATGTCTAGGGGGATTACTTTGAGGTGGTAATTGCCCCTTTTGTCTTTGTGAGCTTGAAGATGCTAGTTGAGTCAATTGTGTTTCCAACATCTTGGTGTGAGCTAGAATGTTGTTGATGGTGGTGTCCTTTGCTTGGCTATCTTTTTGCATTTGAGTGAAAAATTCTTGTTGATTTTTTTGCATTTGGAGGACCGCTTTTTGGACATCAAAACCTTGGTCATTTTGGTGATTGTATGGATTTTGATTTTGGTAACCTTGGTTTTGATTGTAAAAGGGTCTTTGATTTTGATTCCTCATGGGTGGTGGAGTGTATGTTGTTTGAGGGTTTTGAACATTTTGGCTTTTGTATGAGAGATTTGGATGGAACTTGATGTTTTCATTGTAAAAATTTGAATAAGGGGTACCACTTTTGTAAGCTTGGAAAGCATTAACTTGTTCGGTTGTTCCCCTACACTCACTTGGGTCATGACCCAAAGTTCCACAATTCTCACATATCCCACATGGGATTGATGAGGATGCCGTCATGGCATTAACATGATGCTTTGATGATTTTGAGTTTTCCTCAAGTCTAGCCATAGCTTGTTCAAACTTCAAGTTGATTGTGTCAATGTGAGCACTAAGTTGAGCACCCAATTGAGTAACGGAGTCCACTTCATGCTTTCCTCCTCTAGTAGCCTTGCGAGGTCTACTATATTGTGAATTATGGACCGCCATTTCCTCAATCTTGTTCCATGTTTGATTGTCATCAACCTCGGTGAACATTCCATTTGATCCCATATTGAGAATGTTCCTTGAATCTTCATATAAACCATTCCAAAATTGTTGCACTAAAAACCATTCGCTAAGTCCATGGTGAGGACATGAGCGACAAATACCTTTGAACCGCTCCCAAGCCTCATACAAAGATTCTTCATCCCTTTGCTTGAAACCCGTAATTTGAGCTCTTAGCATGTTAGTCTTTTCCGGTGGGTAGAATTTTTTGTAGAAAGCTAGAGCTAACTTCTTCCAAGAATCTATTCCAAGGGTGGCCTTATCAAGGCCCTTCAACCATTGCTTTGCGGTGCCGATTAACGAAAAAGGAAATAAGACCCATCTAATTTGGTCTTGAGTCCCGCCCGTTTGAGAGATAGCATCACAATAATCGCAAAAGGTTTCCATATGAGAATGAGGGTCCTCACTAGGCATTCCCCCGAATTGACTCCTCTCAACTAGTTGGATGAAGGCGGACTTGGCAATAAAATTACCGGTGAGATGTTGCGGTGTAGGAGTACCATTTGGTAAATTCTCCTCGGTGGGTATAGAGTGTGACGAGAATTTAGGCATTGTAGGTGGATTTTATGGGATATTGTGTAATGGGTTTTCTTCTCCTTCTATTGCGAAAGGATTGACAAACTCACTAGTGGGTTGAACAACTTCACCAACACCTCTCAAATTCCTCCTAACAAGTCTCCTATTATTCGTCAAGGTTCTTTCGATTTCACGGTCAAAAGGTAACAAATCACTTTGTAACCTTCTAGACATGCAAAATATCAAACAACTCAAAAACAATTAGAACAAACCTTGAGGAGTTTTACTTCCCCAAGGTGAAGAAAGACACAACTAATAACAATAAAAAGAAATCTTAAATCAATTAAACACCGTCCCCGGCAACGGCGCCATTTTTGATCGGGGCCATTTCGTGTTCACAATTAAGTATATGTGGTCGTTGGTCAATGGTCGATACAAAACACAATTTATACTTCACAAACAACTCTACAATTAGTAAAGAGGCAAGTAAAGGTCGGATCCCAAGGGACGGGTATTGAAATGAGAATTCTATTGTAACTAGTAGTGTCTAGGGGTGTCACAAATTGGGTTGGTGTAGAAGGTCACTAAACTAAAATAACAATGAAAATAAACTAGCAAGATGAATAAAATAAGGGGTGTAAACAATTGATTAAAAGCACTAGGGTGTCATGGGATCATAGGAGAATCATGGGATATGATCATACAAACATGTTCTCAAATTATAAGCAAGCAATTATTTTTGTGATGGATTGAGTTGGGTTATATCTTACAATCCTAGGAAAGTTTGGGTCCCGGAGCCGAATCGATTAGATTGTACAACACCTACAAGTCGACTTAATCTTTCCTACTCAACACATGCATGGTCTAATGAGACTCGAGTTGGGTTATGTCTTACAAGTCTCATTGAAAAGATAGAAGATGATAGTAAATGCAAGGATTCATAGGCTTAGCATTTCATCAAATATAACATGTGCATGTATTAAGATCAAAGCAAGCAAGCAAATAAGATATGAAAGCATATTGATTTAAGCATAAATCATTCCCCATGATGGTTTCCCCTAATCACCCATTAAACCCTAGCTAAGAGACTACTCACTCATTATCATGTTGATCATGCTAGCAAGGTTGTCAATCATACCAACAATATGAAACATGATGAATAAATGAAAGTAATTAACAATAATTAAAAAGGGATTAAGAGATTATACCTACTAATGATTCCAATAATAAAGCAAGAATAATAGAAGTACTTGAATGATAGATTGAGAGGTTGTCAATCTCCCAATAATAACCCAAATAATCTTCAATTACCCAAAATAAAGGAAGAACAAGAGAGAGATTAAAGAACTAAAACTTGGATTAAAACTTGATTAATACTTGATTACAATATTGAAAAGAGATTTGATTGATATTAACTACACTAATTATTGATAAGAAGAACATGCTCCTCTAATTAGCCTAATGGGGTATTTATAGTGAAAATTAGGGAGGATGCATTAGGGTTAACTAAGGGCTAAACTAGTAATTACACTTTTTAAGTTGAGCAAGGAGGACCCGGTATTTTCTGAGAGAAGGGCTTCTCTTTTCGTAGCTTGAAGAATGAAATCCGTGCTATGCAGGAATCCGTGCGGATTAGGGTCGGGACGGCCGGATTTGGGCGGTGCAATCCGAGCGGATTCGGGAGAGGGACACTCGGATTGTTGAGGGGGAATCCGAGCGGATTCCAAGGAGGGACGCTCGGATTGTGCTGGCTGGACGGGCGGATTGTCTGCAATCCGTTCGGATTGTTGGTCAGCGTCAATTCTTCTACTTTTCTTCCCTTTTCTTCATAAATTCCTTGGGGATTTCCTTGGGGGCGCAAGGATCCTTTCTCAACATTTTTCTTCTACTATGATATGTACAAAGGCCTTCTAGTCTTGTCTCTTCTTGATGCTTGGTCATTGAATACAATCAATTTAGCCTCGTTTTGCCATGAAAATGCAAGATTCTTACTCCTTTCCTACCAAGGGATCAAAATCTCAAAGAATATGCAAAACAAAGAACTAAAGATAAGAAATGACCCAAATAGGCACTAAAAAGCATGGAAACAATGGTAATTCGGGGGCTAAATATGCGCCAATTATGGTCACATCAATTAGCAAAATAAAGAAGAAATCACCCTTACATTGTAATTTCGGTTCTTATGGGCACAAAAGAGATCTCCTTCTCTTTTGTTCTTGAGCTTTCCTTTTGGATGAACAAAGACCCAAGTGTAGGATCTCTCCCAAGGAATTATACCCAAAGCTTACTCTTAATTAAAATTAATATTATGAATACTAGTACAATATTAATTTTATAAGAAAAATGACCCAAAATGATTTTGGTTTGGTCTCCTAAAACCGGGTAGGAGAGGAGGAGAGGAAGAGTAATATTTTTATCTCTCTAAAAATATTTTTATGAAGTGAATGAATAAATTTTCACACTCATGCATGTAGTGTATATCAAAAAATAAGACAAAAATCCTTTTGCCTTTTCTATGGCGAAACCGAGTAGGAGGGAAGAAAGGGGGAAGAAAAAGACCCAATGCATGCCCTTGTTTGCCTTCACAATGCATACTAGAGTTGCATGGCTAGGCTATGTTATAAATGATTGTGTTTTCCACTTATTTAAACAACACAATTTCTAGCCTAATTCCCTCTTAATTTCGATACACTCATAATATGGGATCCATATTATTTTTGTCAATTTTGATTTATGTCACATGTCATATGTTACATAAATTTGTTGTGCATTTTTAACATATTAAAAATCAACATATTATTAAAAAATACGTCACATACAAAAAATCGACTTAGTAATTCACAATTACTTGTACCAAAATATTTTACCATTTATAGATCACAACAGATTGTATTTATAATAATTCATTCAATTTCAATTGTTTCTTTAAACAATAATTTAATCCGAGTAATGATACAATTCGATTACTCAGACCGTATCTAATTTCATCACATTTCAATGTGATACGTAAATTTTACTTCCAAAATCATCCGTCAATTTTCAAGTAATTTAATTAACTCGTAACATTATACGATTAATTAAATGATCAATTAAGAGTGTTGCCCTATAGGTATGACCTAGCGGGTCAACTGATCACCACCGTCGCACGACAGTAATGTCAAACTCTAGTCAGCCAATCATTACCGATATATGTTGACCAGTTGACAGTAAAAATACTTCCCAATTGTATTCTTTAAAATGAGATTTAAACATGTGATCATCATGATCGACAGTCGTGATCGCATTAGTGTCGGAGGACACATATTCCAACACCCATGACACCCTAGTGCCTTTTATCAATTGTTTACATCCTTTTTAATTCATCTTGCTTGTTTACTTTCATTGCTTTTTAGTTTAGTGACCTTCTACATCAAACCCCAATTGTGACACCCCTTAAGACACCACTAGTTGCAATAGAAATCTCATCTCAATTCCCGTCCCTTGAGATCCGACCTTTACGTGCCTCTTTACTAATTGTAGAGTTGTTTGTGAAGTTATAAATTGTATTTTGGTCTAGGTGCTCCTAACGACAAGTAACCGAAAGATTTAGTCCGACCAGTCGTAGTTAGGTGAGAGTCATTACAAAATTACTTCTTTCTATCGTATATAAATATATATTCACCTGTGCTTTTGTACGATTTGAGCGGCCCGTGAGAGTTCAATTTGATAAGTCTTTATAGTTGATAATTCAGCAGTTTTTAACAACTTCATAACTCGTTTGCATGATTCATATTGCTATTTGATTGTTAGTGTTACATTAAATTGGTTTAGGCTATTCGGTTTGCATTTCGCTCTGAGGATGAAATCGTTCCATTAGGTCCTAAGATCAAGTCTAGTTCTTGCTTGGGGACAAGCAAGGATTTGGTTTGGGGAAATTTGATGCGTGTCTATAATATGATGTTTTACATTTTTATTTCCACGCATTTTATGTCCATCATTGGTAGTTTATTCTACTATTTGCCCCATTTCGTCCATTTCTGCCTTTTTTGTGTAATATAGCAGAAATGTGAAGAATCCAGCAGAAATCGAGCCCAATCCGTCCCTAACTGCTTGGCATAGGATTTGACATGAAGGTTTGACTCGGGAAATGAACTTGGTGCACGTAGCAAGGACTAAAAGATAGATTTGCGAGAGTTTCAGAAGCGGATTACCAACTAAGTTGGTCTATAGACTGACCTAGATGGTCTATAGACTGTCAGAATGCTGAACAGTTGACTGCAGGAAGAGGAGTCAGTCGATCGACTGAGGTCCATGGTCGATCGACCACATGAGCTCACGTGCAAGTTTTATTTTAAGTAATAAGCTTCTGATATTCTCGACCTTTAGTCGATCGACTGGTTGATATGGTCGATCGACCACTTATGCAATCTGACGAGAATTAAAAGATTTTAACCTAAGCCCATTTGTACATAGGTTGGGAGAAGGGTTTTACGTGACACTTATATATAACGTAACTCCTTCCTACTGCTTGAGATATATGGATTTTGGGAGAGATTCAGATACACACACCTAGTTTGTTCTACAGTTTTCATTATTTTTTTTTAATAAAGTTCTTCTTTTGCATCCGGATTCGTTTTCTTGCCTTCCTTATTTCTGGTAATTCTTGTTCTAAATTTTAGTTTACTTTTATTCCTTCTTTATAGATTAGAATTGATTAGTTAGAATCCCTAATACCTAATTCTTTCTTTTATGCGGTTTTATTGTTCATTTAATTTAGTTATGAATTCTGTTGTTTTCATCTTTATTTTCGTTTCCGTTATTAATTCCAGTATGAGTAGCTAAATCTCCTGCGCTAAGATGTGAGGGGATCCGTAGCGTAGATGACGTAATTTAGGTGACCCTGATTCGGGTAATGATCGATGGACTGACATAGCTGGTCGATCGACTGGCCTCGTGTTAGATTAGCACTATTTCAGTTTATTAATTGAAATTTTTGACAAGATCGAATGCATGCGACTAGTTAAAAGCCTAGTATTTGACCAACCCATAAGATCGAGAGATAGGGGAGGGAAAATAGATTAATAAATTGAGACGACTAAATTGCTAAGATCGAAAGATAAGTAATTTAGGCTTTAGGAATCACTATTCAGGGCGAGAGCTAGTTTTAGTGAGGCTTAGGGATTAGCAGCGTAGGCCGAAAGGAGCTACTAGTTAACTCGGACCGAGAGGACCTGTTATTTGCCCATCTTACATGATTATTTCAGAGTTACCTGGGATTACCGCCATCGCAGTTACAGTGAACCGATCGTCTTAGCCTTCTTTTAATCATTGTTTACATTTCTTTCATTATTTGCTTATTTCTCTTATGTTATTAGACTTAGTCCAATCCAAAACCCTCCAGAAATTCATAGACTGAAATTAAACAACTAAACTCCCTACCTCCCTGCGGATCGACCCTGTTACCACTAGCTTCTGTTAGTTCTAATAGGTGTTATAAATTTTATTTTTGGTGCACACAACGACAGCGCATCAGGGAGAATCCGTTCTCTACAATGGCTTTCCTGAGCCGATCTATGACTCCGTAGCTAAGGTCAAGCACTCGGGCATAGATGTCTTTTAAGACTGCCACTTCATCCCCGACAACACCAAAGCTGCGCCGACCAAATCTGAGTCGACCCCTTGCCTGGACGGGCAAGCAGTCACTCCCCTCTTCGGGGAAGACAACATCAAGCACCTCGGTTATGAGGACATCATCAACATTGCTTTAAAGGATAACCAATCCGATCCCACCGCCTTAATCTCTGATACTGGCCAAGAGAAAGCTACACAAGGCTGGAGGAAAACTGTTAAGTGGACCGATCGCCAAGGCCGCATCCTCAAGGTCATAATTGGAGAAGGGCCTATGTTCAAAGAGGAAAGTGAAGAAGAGTCTGAGTCTGAGTCTGAGTTTGAGTCAGAGTCTGTCCTAGCTCCTAGCACTCTTGATGTCCCAATCAAGGTCCCAATTCCACTGTTTTATCACAAGCTTGTGGCTCCTTCAGAGGCTGAATCAATTAAGGTTATCCCCACTCCCATGGAAGGTAGCAACCTGGAGCTTGTTCCAGGGGCCACCTCCTCTTCTGTGTCGCCTCTGAGTGCCCATGAGATGTCTGTCCTATCCGAGATTTTTCCTCAAGTCGACTTAATGAACGCTAAGTTTGCTTATGACTCGTCTTATTTTAACTCCAATATAATTTTGAACAAACATGAGGAATTTGATTTGAGTGACTACCCACATCACCTAGCCAAAGAACTTGACAAACGAGAAGATATGACCCCCATCATTGAGGAGACCAAACCTATTAACATAGAGACCGATAACACACCTCAAGAACTTAGGATAGGGACAACCCTTGACCCCTCGGAAAGACAACACTTCATCGACCTCCTACACGAATACAAGGACGTATTCCCTTGGTCCTACAAAGATATGCCTGGGATCGACAGGGAGATTGCAGAGCACATGATACCCATTAAACCCAGAGCTAAACCCGTGAAACAAAAGTTGCGCCGAATGTGCCCTGAATGGGGCATGAAAATAAAGGAAGAGGTAGACAACAGTTCAAAGCCGGGATCATCAAAGTGTCTGAATACTCGTTCTGTGTGGCCAACATAGTTCCTGTACCCAAGAAAGACGAGAGAATTCGTGTTTGCGTCGACTTCAAGGATCTAAACAAAGGAAGACTACTTCCCTCTGCCAAATGTTGACATCCTCGTGGATAACACCGCCGGGCACGCCCTATTGTCATTCATTGACGGGTATGCTGGGTACAACCAGATCAAAATGGCTGAGGAAGACATGCACAAGACTGCATTCACTACACAATGGGGTACATATTGCTACACGGCCATGCCCTTCGGTCTAATCAATGCCATAAAAACTTATCAAAGAACCACCACCACACTCCTACATGACATGATGCACAAGGAGGTGGAGGTATTATTGATGACATGATCGTGAAATCCAAGGAGCGGGACGGCCACATCAGCGCCCTTCAGAAATTCTTCGCTCGCCTTCGGAAATACAATATGAGACTAAATCCTTAGAAGTGTGCATTCGGGGTCACCTCCGGAAAACTCCTGGGACACGTCGTCAGCAAAAGTGGCGTCGAGATTGATCCTACCAAAATGAAGGCTCTTCAACAAATGCCTCGGCCTAAGAACGAGAAGGAGATTCGAGGGTTTCTCGGTCAAGTCCAATACATCAGCCGCTTCATAGCCAAACTCACTATGATTTGTGAACCAATCATCAAGAAGCTTCGCGCCTCCGATCACACCGATTGGGACGACGACTATCAAAAGGATTTTGATAGGATAAAGGAAATCATATCCAAGCCTCCTGTCCTCATGCCACCTCAACAAGGAATTCCGTTATCCTTATACCTGACTGTCACCGACACAACCATGGGAGCAATGCTAGCACAAACAGTCGACGGCGAAGAACGAGCCATCTACTACATTAGCAAAAAGTTCATCGGGTATGAGACAAGGTACACCCAACTGGAAATGACATGCCTTGCCCTGGTCTAGTCAGCAAAGAAGCTGCGGCACTACATGCTCAGCTACACGGTTCACATCTACTCCAAGATGGACCCGGTCAAATACATCTTCGAAAAACCCATACTAAACAGAAGGCTATATAGATGGACGCTCATGCTATCAGAATTTGACCTCAAATTTGTACCCCTCAAGGTTATCAAGGGAAGGGCAGTCACCGATTTCCTGGCAGAAAATCCCGTCAACGAGGATCCAACGACCGACACATGGTCACTTCCTGATGAAGACATTCTTTATGCCAACATCGACGCATGGGACCTATACTTCGATGGTGAATCAAACCTGAGAGACTTCGGGGTAGGAATCCTTCTAATTTCACCAGAGGGAGATTATGTTCCGATCTCAGTCAAGCTAGACTTCGCCTTCACCAACAATGTCGCCGAATACGAAACATTCCTCATCAGCCTACAAGCAGCCATAATGCTTGGCATTAAGAGACTAAGGGTCCACGGCGATTCGTCACTCATCATCAATTAGGTGTCCGAATCATGGAAAATCTGAAGCGACAGCTAAGCACCTTACCGAGCGAAAATCAATCAAGAGGCCAAGTTCTTCGACCAAGTCGACTACTTCCACTTGCCACGAGAGGAAAATAAATTCGCTCATGCCCTGGCAAAACTTGTCGTGCTCGTCAACATACCTGGCGACATGACCTTAATGCCCCTATGTGTCGAGAGAAGGAGCAAGCCAGCTTACATCTGCGCCATCAACAACGACGAGGAGAACCATGTCGAACCTTGGTACCAAGCCATTCTCAACTTCAAAACCAAAAACGAATTCCCTCCCAGCTAGCTCCATCAACAAAATCATCAAAGAAGGCACGATTGGCCTTGCCAACCTCTCTATACATCAAATCGACGACCTCATCCTTACGAGATTTGGACCTTTCCTACAAGGTTTGAGCTCTTGACCACTTGACATAAGCGGGAGTCACCCCATGTCGTGGCAACGGGGTTTGGTACCTCCCAAATCGGCTGAGTGGCCCACCGTCCCCGGTTCTTGAGGAGTTTTACTTCCTCAAGGCAAAGAAAGATACAACTAATAACAATATAAGAAAATCTATATCAAGATAACACCGTCCCCGGCAACGGCGCCATTTTGGTCGGGATATTTACTAAATCTTTTCGGTAACTTGTCGTTAGGAGCACCTAGACCAAAACACAATTTATAACTTCACAAACAACTCTACAATTAGTAAAGAGGCAAGTAAAGGTCGGATCCCAAGGGACGGGAATTGAGATGAGATTTCTATTGAAACTAGCGGTGTCTTAGGGGTGTCACAATTTGGGTTGATGTAGAAGGTCACTAAACTAAATAGCAATGAAAGTAAATAAGCAAGATGAATTGAAGGGGTTGTAAACAATTGATAAAAAGCACTAGGGTATCATGGGGTCATAGGGGATTCATGGGAATTGATCATACAAACATGTTCTCAAATTATAAGCAAGCAATTATTGTTGTGATGGATTGAGTTGGGTTATATCTTACAATCCTAGGAAAGTTTAGGTCCCGGAGCCGAATCGATTAGATTGTACAACACCTACAAGTCGACTTAATCTTCCCTAATCAACAACATGCATGGTCTAATGAGACTCGAGTTGGTTTATGTCTTACAAGTCTCATTGAAAAGATAGGTGATGGGTAAAAAATGCAAGGATTCATAGGCTCGCATTTCATCAAACATAACATGTGCATGAGTTGAGATCAAAACAAGCAAGCAAATAAACCATGAAAGCATATTAATTTAAGCATAAATCATTCCCCATGTTGGTTTCCCCTAATTACCCATTAACCCTAGCTAGGTCACTACTCACTCATTATCATGTTGATCATGCTAGCAATATTGTTACTCATACCAACAAAATGAAACATGATGAATAAATGAAAGTAATTAACAATAATTAAAAAGGGATTAAGAGAATTATACCTATTAATGATTCCAATAATAAAGCAAAGAATAAAAGAAGTACTTGATGCTTGATTTAGAGGTTGTCAATCTCCCAATAATAACCCAAATAATCTTCAATTACGCAAAATAAAGGATGAACAAAAGAGAGATTAAGGAAATAAAACTTGTATTAAAACTTGATTAATTGTTGATTACAAAACTAAAGAGAGATTTGATTGATATTAACTACTCTAATAATTGATAAGAAGAACATGCTCTTCTAATTAGACTAATGGGGTATTTATAGTGGAAATTAGGTGGATGCATTAGGGTTAACTAAGGATTAAACTAGTAATTACACTTTTTAGATTTGAGTAGGGAGACGCCGGTATTTTTCGAAGGAATGGCTTCTTTCTTTGAAGCTCGAAGAAACGGATTTGTGCTGGACTCGAATCCGTGCGTCTTAGGCACGGGACGGCCGTATTCGTGAGTCTCTGTCCGGGCGTCTTTGGGTGAAGACGCACGTCTTCTGGTAGCTGTTGCCCGGGCGTCTTTGAAGGAACACGCACGGATTGTCGTGCTGAGGTCGGGCGGATTCAGGACAATCCGCACGGATTGCTCCTCAGTCTTGCTTCATCTTCTTTTCTTCCCTTTTCATCATAAAATCCTTGGGGATTTCCTTGGGGATGCAAGGATCTTTCCTTAACATTGCTCATCTCCTAAAATATGTACAAAGGCCTTCTAATCTAGTCTCTCCTTGATGCTTGGTCATTGAATTCAATCAATTTAGTCTCATTTTGCCATGAAAATGCAAGGTTTGCACTCCTTTCCTACCAAGGACACAAAACCTCAAAGAATATGCAAAACAAAGAACTAAAGACAATAAATGACCCAAATATGTACTAAAAAGCATGGGAACAAGGCTAATTCGGGGACTAAATATGCGCTAATTATGGTCACATCATCATTTTTGACGCGGCCTGAGGCGGGTTCAAGCTATAATAAAGATAAGGTAGTGGATTTCCAATCTAAGTCCAAGGATGCCGGTACGAGAGATGTTGAGGAGAGGGCTAAGCTACTTTTGACAGCCCCTTATCCAGAGAGATTAGTGCCGATCAAGGATCAGGTATCATTCAATAAATTTAAAGATGTTATTCGCAGTTTGAATGTGCAAGTACATTTTCTTGAGTTAGTTAATCAAGTGCCCGCTTATACGAAATTTATGAAGCAATTGTTGACAAAAAAGCGGTCACTTAAACCTGTACAGTCGGTAGCGTTCACTGAAGAGTCTACCTCTTATTTAACTCACACTGCTCCACATAAGCTAGCTGACCCTGGTAGCTTTTCTGTTCCTTGTAATATTGGTACCTTCTCAATTGAGAAGGCTTTATGTGATCTAGGAGCTAGCATTAGTGTCATGCCATTGAGTCTAGCTAGGAAGTTGGGTCTGACCAAGTTTGCAGTTACTAATATGACTGTACAGATGGCTGATCGTTCTGCAGTTCAGCCAGTAGGGGTCTTAGAGGATATTCATGTGTTTGAGTTACTGGACTGATGAGGAGCCCGAGGAGAAAGAGCCAGTCAAATTTTTGGAGTCTGACCTGGAGTTTGATGAGCCAGATGATGCCCATGTATGGGAAGATGCTAGAGACGATGATCCGCTGAGCGTCCTAGACAACGGAGTAGAGTGGAGTCATGCTGAAAAGATGAGCACCGTGGAGGGAACTTCCTGCAGCCAGAAACCATGGTCGGAGCTATCCCGCAGTCTTCGCGGATGAACTATTTATTTTCTTGAGTTTTAGACAACTTATTGCGTTTTAAGACTATTTACTGCTTTGGTTTGCGCGATACCTCGCTTTAATTGGTTTGCATAGGATTTTATAAGACTATAGACTGTTATTTTTGGGTTTGCGCAATTTTGGGCGCTGTATTTATGTGCAATTGCAGGTTATTTGACCAGCTTAACTCAAATTCATTGAGTTAATTCGAAGAAAACGAAGTCTGCGTCAGGTGAAGCAGTGGATCGACCAACACCATCGGTCAATCGACTGGTTGCAGAGGTTCCAGGAGTTCTGTTCCAGTTCCTTTGGTCGATCGACTACACCAATTGGTCGATCGACCGCCTCTACTGCTGTTCCTATTGTGGCGATCATTCCCTGCTGTGTTTGGTCGTTTTGTGGATTGTGAATGGGAGTTTTAGGGAGTTTTTCTCTCTATCCTTTTCCTCTCACATTCATTTATCGCTTTCTTCTATTTTATTTCTTTGCGCATTTTTACCGCTCCCTCTTTTTATTCTCGGATAATGCGTGGTATTCTGTCTTTTCAGGTACTTATTGGTAGCACTGCTGGCTACTAAAACCTCCTAGCTCACGTTGGTTCGGGGAGGTTTCCTTTTTCGCTTAAAATCTTGTGAGTTTCCGAGTTCCTTTTCATGTCTTATTTAGTTATTTATCGCAAAAATCTCATTTCCCTTTTGTTTCTTTTATATGATTTTTCACAATGGGGACATTGTGTGATTTGGTTTGGGGAAGGGTTTTGCGTCGCATTTGCATTGTTTTTATTGCATTTCAGTTACACGTTTATTGCATTTCTGCTTGCATTGTATTTATTTCCTATATATACAAAATTCAAAAAAAAAAAAATTCAAAAAAAATCCCAAAAATTCAAAAAATTTCACGTTTATTTTAGCATGTAGGTCGAGTCGGAACGGTAGTATTTCAATGATGACATTGCATTTTCAGCTGTTGATGCCTAAGTCGTGCTTAATTGACATGTTATTAGTAAAATCACATATGCATACCTACGAGTTTTTGTTAAATTACTTGCTGTATTTGATATTTGACTTTGAATTTTGGCAAACTACATCATTTTCTGAGTCTTAGAGTTTTATAACTGGTGTCATCCATGACCAGTTTATTTAGGATGTGATTAGTTACTCCTTATGAGGCATGTTAAATAAATTTGCATAAACATGAACCTGATCTGCTTAGTATCTGTATGTATTTGGGTTTGTGGTATGTTGACACATGTGGTAGAGGTATCCCCTTTATTCTGTTTTACCCATGAGCCCCTCATAGCCAAATTGCCTATTTTGTCCCAATTAGCTATAATCTATAATCTATCCTACCCTAGCCGAGCTAGTAAAGGTAGCAATTTTGGTAATGTGTTGTTTGCGGTTTGGTTATTAATTCTCATTATGAAATGTTGGGCGAAAGAATGAAGAAGAATGAAAAAAAAAAGCAGTTGAAAAAAAAAGAAATATGAGGAAAAAAAAGAATTATGAAAAGAAAGAAAAATCATATACAGCAAAGTGGAATAATATTGTGCTGTGAGTTTTGCTCCCTTGTTATATTTGTATTCCATGGGGAGTTGACGATATTTTGGTGATTAGTGAGTTGTGTGCATCCAATTGGCACTGTATTTTTGAGTTTGAAGTTGGGATGTTCCTAAATTTGGTGTTTAGTAGTTGCTAGCTTGGCTTTTAACTCCTATTATCAAAATTCATCTTGGCCTCTTCTTACCCATTACCTCACTTACCCATAATCGCCTCGGCATATGTCATGGTCTTTAATAGTTGGAATGCATATGTACTGTAACACCCCGTAATTTCGGACCGTTATTATATTACGGAAGTAATTTATTAATCAAGTTGAATTTAATATCAATGTATTTGAAGTAATAATAATTCAACGAAATGTAATTCTATTATATTTTTAAGTAAATTATTTAATTTGATAGTTTCGAAATGTTTAAAAATAGTTTAAACCATGTAAAAACCTTTTATTTCGAAATAAGGGCATATCGGGAAAAATGGCAATTCTTTGGAAATTGGGCAAACGATTTTGGAAATGGGTCATATGAGTACTCAATCTTCTTGTAATCTCGTGTTTAAGAGCTTTGGCATCGTCGGAATTTGCATTTGACAAACGGTTCTAATTATCGGCGAAACGAGCCAAAACCGACTAATGAAATTCTGCGGGAAAAATCCCGTCTCCTTTCTCCTAGCCACGCCACACCCTTCCTTCACGTTCCCTTTGCATTTTTCTTTTCCAACTTTATCTCCCTTGAATGTTCTAAAGCTTTCTAAACATAAAACACCATTTTCTTACCTTTTTAAGCTAATTTTCATCATAATTCACTCGTTTCTACTCCAAATTTCATAAGGATTACATATTTGGAATCCTCTCTTCATTTCCAACATCCTAGTATGTATTAAATTCATTTGCCCTAAATTTATTTTGTCCACCATTTTTAGGGTTTTGATTATTAGTACTTATAAATGTGTTTTTATTGTTTATTTAGGTGAAGATTTAGAAGACGAGTTTGGAGACTCGTATATAGTTGAAGATAGTTGTTAGTTTGAACATTAGGTTTTGGTGTTCAAGGTGCTAGTTGCTCATTTTGTTGCTAAAGGTAACATATTTCGAGTTACTCGACGAATTAATGTCACATTCTTTGCTTTTTGTATGATTTTGTGAATATTATTTGAGTAGTTTATTTCACATGAAAATATGTGTTAAATTCATGTCTTTTGTATGTTTAAGTTCACATATTAGTATGGAAATAAAATGGGAATGATTAATTGATGCTTCAGACGATGTTAAACTGAACAAAAATGGAGAAATGGGGGGTTGGGGGTGGCGGCCCAGCAGGCCCAGCAGGCCCGGCAGGCCCAGGCAGGCTCACGGCAGCCTTGGAGTTGGCCCGGGTCGGCCCGTTGCTTGTTTTCGTGATTTTCCATGCGTTATTCGTCGTTTCGGGTTTATTAATGTTAAATTTAGTATAAGTAACATATGGGTAATGTTTTGAAATGAATCATGTTAGTAGTAAATATAATGTTGATGGTAAAATTATGTTTATATTGGTAGTTGCACATGTTAGGATAGGTTATGACATGAAATTGTAATGAATAGGCTTAAAATGAATTTTATAGCGATAATTGTAATGTTTGGGTGATTATGCCGAAAACTGAGCCCTTGGTCCCTTTGACTGAATCGATGTCAGTCAATTGTGTGATTGGTCAGCCGCGATTGAACCCGTACCTGTCGCAGGACTGGGTTATATGCGGGTAAAAATTCGGTTGGATGAAAATTAGTGTGAAAAATGGATAATTGGCCTTATTCTTGTTTTAGGCCATTTATTATGTTTTTAGTTCACATGTGTTGTTGGTTGAATTGAATGGTTTCTTATATTGTAGAAACGGCCTTAGATTCCCTGAAACCTTTAATATTGTTAATATTGCTTGAAATGGAATTGGTATTGAATACTTCTTGCAGGTTGTTGTGTTTGTCATAGATAGGTCTTTATAGTCTTTGACGAGTATATGTTCATTGCTTAATAGCCTTTGTGTACCTGACTTGTTGGGTTTATATCCAAGTTGGGGCATGACCTCGTTACTTGTTTTGAGGGTAAGTGGTCAGCTTAAGTACTAGCCAACCCTTTGGTGGACTCCTTAGGGTACTCACTTTTTTTTTAAAAAAATTGTGGGTCTTGGGTGCGGTGGTGTGTATCCGCATGTCTAGGTCTGCGCAGATTTAGGACTAGGGTTGTGTTGTGTCTTGGCCATGTTTTGATAGAACCTCTGAGCCAAGATACCGGTTCGATTACCTTCCCTACCTCGTGGTATAGACTTGAGTTACAGAGTGACTATTGACGGTGCTAAGAACTTATGCCTGTCTTTGATATATTGCCCTTTCTTGTATGGTGATTTTATGAATTGTAATAGGTGAGATGCAAGCCGGTTACAATTGATAAAGTTTGGATTACTGCTTGTTATATGTTTCACATGATAGTTTAATTTGGTCAGTTTAGTGTTCATATGTTAGAATATTCGATAATTATTTGATTTATGATGTTGTTTACATGTTACATTACATGTTACATTAAATATGACATTTCGTGGCTGGGAGGACTCGAAGTTACTCCCCATTGAATTGTGGCTTTCGTGTTTGTATAAAATGCGATTGACAGGTTGATGATGATTAGATGGGGTACACGGACGAGCTAGTGAGCAAAAGAACCTTGGACTTAGTTTGGTTATATTTTGTAGTAAACCTTTAAACGTATGGTTGTGTTTATATTTTGGAGGGACATATGTCTCCCTCTTTTACTTTGGTTTGTATCACTTTATTCTAGCGACTTTAGCTATGTTATGTAAATTAGTTTGTTAGATTTGCAGGTTTTGGCACTCTTCATTTGGAAATGTTTGTGAATGGTTTAGAAAAGTTTTTAAAAATTACAGGTTTTATCTAGTTGAACCAATTACAAACATATCCTGTCAGTTTTTCTGTAGAATTTATGTGTTTATTTAATGCTAAAAATGAGGGTGTCACAGTTGGTATCAGAGCTTGTTGCTCCCGACGCACGTTTGTGCACCCCACTTAAAATCACTTGACCTCTAAATAATAAACTTGAGAGATGGGTAGGATGGGTAGATTTAGGATTTTATGTGGTAGCCTGTTTGTGATTGCTAATTGTTAAGTACTAATTAAATTTTCTCTTTTGCAAGATGGCTCCGCCAAGGAGAGTTGATGATGCTATTTTACAAGCTCTTACTCTAATCCTCCAAAACCAACAAAACCAGCAGAATCAACAAGCTCCTCCTCCTCCCCCGCCTCTTGAGGGTACTCCAGGCACCTATACTTGGGTGGCTAATCAATTAACCCGAAACAACACTCCCACTTATGGTGGAGAAATTGATCCACTTGCTCTTGCGGGGTGGTTTCGAGAGTTAGAGAAAAGCTTTTCATTGTATGATGTCCAGAAGGAACATAAAGTGAAGCTGGCATCTCACTTCCTAGTACGAGAAGCAGATCGATGGTGGTCTATGACTGGGCCTACTGTTTTATCTGAACCGGGTTTTGACTGGGAACGTTTCAAGGAATTAGTGGAGGCCCGATTCTATCCGCAAGAACTTAAATAGCAGAAGTTGAAGGAATTCATGGAATTAAAGCAAGGAAGCCTTCTGCTCGTGCCTTCACCGATAAATACAACGAGTTGGCTCATTATGCTACTAGATTAGTGAAGGATGACAATGAAAAAGCCTTCTTTTATCTTGAAAAGCTCTCTCCTAAAATCAAAAGCATGGTCCGACGGGACTCCACCAGCTTTGTTTCAATTTACAATGATGCTTTATGGGCTAAGAATTCCCTAAAAGACATTGAAAATGAAGCTCGTGCAACCAGTTCCAGTCTTGGCAAGAGGCCTTTATATCCTTCTTCTAGTCCCTATACTCCTTCACCCAGGTTCACCTCTTCTCCCTCTTACCCAAACAAGAGGAGATTTGATCCTACTGTGCAAGTTAACCGGGGTGGTCAATCTTCAGCTCTTAGCAACAATAAAGGTGCTAAAGACCGAGTGTGCTATAACTGCAAGAAACCAGCACATCGTGGTAAATGCTTCGTTGATCCTATCATATGCTTTTTTTGCAACAAACCGGGGCACAAGGCTAATGTTTGCCCGGAGAAGAAGGTGACGGCTCCTACTACTCCTGCTGCCCCAGAGAGGCCGAAAGGCCGGATTTTCGTCATGAGCCGAGCAGAAGCTGAGGCACACCCTGATATCATTACTGGTACATTTTCTATTTTTGATGTTCCTTGTTTGGTACTATTTGATACGGGTGCCTCTTTATCTTTTATTTCAATGAAACTCTCCGATAAGTTATCACTTGAATCATCACATGAAGAAAGCACATCTATATCCTTACCATCTGGTGATGTCTTTTCCTATTCTAAAATCTATCCGAGAGTTCCTATTTCTATTGCGGGATCTATATTTCCAGCAAATCTTTTCCGATTTCCGCTTGCAGAATTTGATGTCATTTTGGCATGGATTGGTTACATACTTATCATGCTCGATTTGAATGTCGGGACCAGAAAATAATTCTTACAAGCCCTTCAGGTCACCGTGTGTCTTATCAAGTGGTTAAAAGACAAACCGGTGCTAAATTAATTTCTGCTATGAAGTTTGTCAATGCGATGAAAAAGGGTCATCAAGCCTTCTTGTGTATGGTGACTCCTTCAGATTCTTCCTCTCTGCCTTCTAAGAAGAACGTTCCGGTGGTATGTAAATTTCCGATGTTTTCCCGATGAGCTACCGGGATTCCTCCTGAAAGGGAAGTTGAATTTACTATTGATCTTATTCCTGGTACCGGCCCTATTGCTAAAGCTCCTTATAGGCTGGCACCGTCTGAAATTAAAGAGCTGACGACTCAGCTGGATGATTTGATTGCCAAAGGTTTTATCCGACCTAGCTCTTCACCTTGGGGTGCTCCTGTTCTCTTTGTAAGGAAGAAGGATGGATCTATGCGGTTATGCATAGATTATAGTGAACTTAACCGGGTTACTATCAAGAATAAATATCCTCTTCCTAGAATTGATGATCTTTTCGACCAACTCCGAGGTGCTTCCACTTTTTCTAAAATTGACCTTCGTTCGGGCTATCATCAGATTCCAGTCCGAGAAGCTGATATTCCTAAAACCGCTTTCAGTACGAGATATGGTCATTTCGAGTTTACAGTGATGCCATTCGGATTGACCAATGCTCCAGCAGTATTCATGGATCAGATGAACCGTACTTTCAGAGAACACCTTGACAAATGCGTTGTGGTGTTCATTGATGACATCTTGATCTATTCTAAATCTGAAGAAGAACATGCCAAACACCTTCGTGCTATTTTGGAGATTCTGCGCCGTGAAAAATGGTATGCTAAATTCTCTAAATGTGAATTTTGGTTACCTAAAGTGACCTTTCTTGGGCATGTCATTTCGAAAGAGGGCGTTATGGTAGATCCTGCCAAAATTGAAGCCGTTGTTAATTGGAAAAGTCCGACCAATGTTTCCGAAATCCGTAGTTTCCTTGGCTTGGCGGGTTACTATCGGCGGTTTGTGAAGGATTTTTAAAAGATTGCTAGACCGATGACTCAGTTGCTGAAGAAAGAGTCCAAATTTGTGTGGTCTGAGGAGTGTGAAAATGTCTTCCAGGAATTGAAAAAGAGGTTGACTACCGCTCCGGTGTTGACCTTACCTGAAGAAGGAGTGGACTTTGATGTTTACTGTGATGCTTCTAAGCATGGTATAGGTTGTGTCATGATGCAAAAAGGGAAAGTCATTGTGTATGCCTCTCGACAGCTTAGAGTTCATGAAGTTAACTACCCGACTCATGATCTTGAATTAGCTGCGGTGGTGCATGCTTTGAAGATTTGGAGACATTACCTCATTGGAGTCCATTGCAACATCTACACCGACCACAAAAGCCTGAAATACCTCTTTACCCAAAAAGATCTGAACATGAGGCAAAGAAGATGGTTAGAATTGGTGAATGACTATGATGCCGATCTAATTTAGCACGAAGGAAAAGCTAATGTGGTGGCTGATGCTCTTAGCAGAAAATCCTGTCATTCTTTGAATTCTTTTCGGGAATTACCTCTTGAACTTGCTTTAGAACTTCAAAAATTGGGAATAAGTCTTATAAAAAGGGGCTCTAATCATCTTAATGCCATGTCAGCCGAACCTGACTTCTACCGTGAGATCCGTGCTTGCCTTCCCGATGATCCTACTTTCAAATCCATTCGAGCTAAAATTCAACTTGGGCAAGCTAAGGATTGTAAACTTGATGATGATGGGTACCTTCGTTATCATGGTAGAATCTATGTTCCGGATGCAGCTAATTTGAGAAAAAGAATTCTTGATGAAGCACATCTCTCTCTTTACTCCGTTCATCCGGGAGGTACCAAAATGTACAAAGACTTAAGATTACAATTCTGGTGGCCTAGGATGAAGATTCAAGTTGTGGAGTATGTCAGTAAATGCCTCACCTGCCAGAAAGTAAAGATAGAGCATCAAAAGCCCGGGGGTTTGCTTCAACCCTTGGATGTTCCTCTTTGGAAATGGGAGTCTATTTCCATGGATTTTGTGATGGCTTTACCCAGGACTTCCACCGGGAAGAATCTTTGTTTGGGTGGTTGTGGACCGATTGACTAAGTGTGCTCGGTTTATTCCTATCAAAGAGACCTGGAGTTTAGAAGTTCTAGCTCGTGTCTACGTGGATTAGGTAGTGCGTTATCATGGGGTTCCTAAAGATATAGTTTCAGATCAGGACCCTCGATTTTGTTCTCGTTTCTGGACTGCATTACAGGAGGCCTTGGGTAGTAAACTACTAATGAGCACTGCTTTTCACGCCGCCACTGATGGTCAAACCGAGAGAACAATTCAAACTTTAGAGGATCTTCTTCGTGCTTGTGCCTTAGATTTCCAAACTTCCTGGGAGAAATGTTTACCTCTGGTTGAGTTCTCTTACAATAACAGCTATCAAGCCTCCATTAAAATGGCACCATATGAAGCTCTGTACGGTAGAAAATGCCGTACTCCAGTATGTTGGGATCAAACCCAAAATGTTCCAATGCTAGGACCTGATTGGGTGAACGAGTCCATTGAACAAGTTAAAATCATTCGGGAGCGGATGAAAGCCGCTCAGGACCGTCAAAAATCATATGCTGATGTTCGTCGTCGACCACTTTATTTTGAGGTTGATGATCAAGTATTCCTTAAAGTGTCACCTATGAAAGGGGTGAAACGGTTTGGCGTAAAAGGGAAGCTGAGCCCTAAATATACTGGACCTTTTCGGGTGATTGAAAAGATTGGTCCTGCTGCTTACCGTTTAGAATTGCCCCCAAATCTGAGCAAGGTTCACAATGTCTTCCATGTTTCTCAGTTGAGGAAGTACATTAGTGACCCTAGCCATATCATCCAAGAAGAGATTCTTGAATTGGAGCCTAACTTGGCGGTTGAAGAAAGGCCAATTCGGATTCTTGAAAAAGCCAACAACCAACTTAGGAGCAAAGTTGTACCTTTAGTCCGTGTTCTTTGGCGTTGTGGAAATGTCGAAGAGGAGACTTGGGAGACTGAAGCTTCTATGTTAGCTAAATATCCTGAATTATTCTCGTAAGGTATTCCTTTTTCTTACTCTTTTTCCGCGTTACTAGACCGCATTTAATTATAATTAGTAAAGATATTATTCTTATTATAGAATTTTAAACTAAAATTTTGAAAGGCTTTTATGATTTTTAATGGTTTTAACATTAATGAGTGTTAAATCTCATTATTGGTGACGTCCCAATAATGGGTTTTCTCATTTATTGGTGTAGAAATATTTTTATATCTTGATGTGAAATGTGGATGTTCTTGTCTGATCAACAAGAATATCACCGTTTCATTGAAAAGATACCTATATTTTTCTTATGATTATTTTATTAAGATGTTGTTTACTATAATTTCTCCTTCTAAGTTTCGAGGACGAAACTTTTTAAAAGGAGGGGTGATTGTAACACCCCGTAATTTCGGATCGTTATTATATTACGGAAGTAATTTATTAATCAAGTTGAATTTAATATCAATGTATTTGAAGTAATAATAATTCAACGAAATGTAATTCTATTATATTTTGAAGTAAATTATTTAATTTGATAGTTTCGAAATGTTTAAAAATAGTTTAAACCATGTAAAAACCTTCTATTTCGAAATAAGGGCATATCGGGAAAAATGGCAATTCTTTTGAAAATTGGGCAAACGATTTTGGAAATGGGTCATATGAGTACTCAATCTTCTTGTAATCTCGTGTTTAAGAACTTTGGCATCGTCGGAATTTGCATTTGACAAACGGTTCTAATTATCGGCGAAACGAGCCAAAACCGACTAATGAAATTCCGCGGGAAAAATTCCGTCTCCTTTCTCCTAGCCACGCCACACCCTTCCTTCACCTTCCCTTTGCATTTTTCTTTTCCAACTTCATCTCCCTTGAATGTTCTAAAGCTTTCTAAACATAAAACACCATTTTCTTACCTTTTTAAGCTAATTTTCATCATAATTCACTCGTTTCTACTCCAAATTTCATAAGGATTACATATTTGGAATCCTCTCTTCATTTCCAACATCCTAGTATGTATTAAATTCATTTGCCCTAAATTTATTTTGTCCACCATTTTTAGGGTTTTGATTATTAGTACTTATAAATGTGTTTTTATTGTTTATTTAGGTGAAGATTTAGAAGACGAGTTTGGAGACTCGTATATAGTTGAAGATAATGGTTAGTTTGCACATTAGGGTTTGGTGTTCAAGGTGCTAGTTGCTCATTTTGTTGCTAAAGGTAACATATTTCGAGTTACTCGACGAATTAATGTCACATTCTTTGCTTTTTGTATGATTTTGTGAATATTATTTGAGTAGTTTATTTCACATGAAAATATGTGTTAAATTCATGTCTTTTATATGTTTAAGTTCACATATTAGTATGGAAATGAAATTGGAATGATTAATTGATGCTTCAGACGATGTTAAACTGAACAAAAATGGAGAAATGGGGGGTTGGGGGTGGCGGCCCAGCAGGCCCAGGCAGGCCCACGGCAGCCTTGGGGTTGGCCCGGGTCGGCCCGTTGCTTGTTTTCGCGATTTTCCATGCGTTATTCGTCGTTTCGGGTTTATTAATGTTAAATTTAGTATAAGTAACATATGGGTAATCTTTTGAAATGAATCATGTTAGTAGTAAATATAATGTTGATGGTAAAATTATGTTTATATTGGTAGTTGCACATGTTAGGATAGGTTATGACATGAAATTGTAATGAATAGGCTTAAAATGAATTTTATAGCGATAATTGTAATGTTTGGGTGATTATGCCGAAAACTAAGCCCTTGGTCCCTTTGACTGAATCGATGTCAGTCAATTGTGTGAGTGGTCAGCCGCGATTGAACCCGTACCTGTCGCAGGACTGGGGTTGCGGGTAAAAATTCGGTTGGATGAAAATTATTGTGAAAAATGGATAATTGGCCTTATTCTTGTTTTAGGCCATTTATTATGTTTTTAGTTCACATGTGTTGTTGGTTGAATTGAATGGTTTCTTATATTGTAGAAACGGCCTTAGATTCCCTGAAACCTTTAATATTGTTAATATTTCTTGAAATGGAATTAGTATTGAATACTTCTTGCAGGTTGTTGTGTTTGTCATAGATAGGTCTTTATAGTCTTTGACGAGTATATGTTCACTGCTTAATAGCCTTTGTGTACCTGACTTGGTGGGTTTATATCCAAGTTGGGGCATGACCTCATTACTTGTTTTGAGGGTAAGTGGTCAGCTTAAGTACTAGCCAACCCTTTGGTGGACTCCTTAGGGTACTCAATTTGTTTTTAAAAAAATTGTGGGTCTTGGGTGCGGTGGTGTGTATCCGCATGTCTAGGTCTGCGCAGATTTAGGACTAGGGTTGTGTTGTGTCTTGGCCATGTTTTGATAGAACCTCTGAGCCAAGATACCGGTTCGATTACCTTCCCTACCTCGTGGTATAGACTCGAGTTACAGAGTGACTATTGACGGTGCTAAGAACTTATGCCTGTCTTTGATATATTGCCCTTTCTTGTATGGTGATTTTATGAATTGTAATAGGTGAGATGCAAGCCGGTTATAATTGATAAAGTTTGGATTACTGCTTGTTATATGTTTCACATGATAGTTTAATTTGGTCAGTTTAGTGTTCATATGTTAGAATATTCGATAATTATTTGATTTATGATGTTGTTTACATGTTACATTACATGTTACATTAAATATGACATTTCGTGGCTGGGAGGACTCGAAGTTACTCCCCACTGAATTGTGGCTTTCGTGTTTGTATAAAATGCGATTGACAGGTTGATGATGATTAGATGGGGTACACGGACGAGCTAGTGAGCAAAAGAACCTTGGACTTAGTTTGGTTATATTTTGTAGTAAACCTTTAAACATATGGTTGTGTTTATATTTTGGAGGGACATATGTCTCCCTCTTTTACTTTGGTTTGTATCACTTTATTCTCGCGACTTTAGCTATGTTATGTAAATTAGTTTGTTAGATTTGCAGGTTTTGGCACTCTTCATTTGGAAATGTTTGTGAATGGTTTAGAAAAGGTTTTAAAAATTACACGTTTTATCTAGTTGAACCAATTACAAACATATCCTGTCAGTTTTTCTGTAGAATTTATGTGTTTATTTAATGCTAAAAATGAGGGTGTCACATGTACGGTTGTAGAGATCATTTTCATGTTAGACTGCAGGCATGTTCTTATAGGTAGTTGATGTGACCATAATTAGAGCATATTTAGTCCCCGAATTAGCCTTGTTCCCATGCTTTTTAGTGCATATTTGGGTCATTTATTGTCTGTAGTTCTTTGTTTTGCATATTCTTTGAGGTTTTGATCCCTTGGTAGGAAAGGAGTGCAAATCTTGCATTTTCATGGCAAAATGAGACTAAATTGATTGAATTCAATGACCAAGCATAAAGGAGAGACAAGATTAGAAGGCATTTGTACATACTATAGTAGATGGGCAATGATGAGAAAAAATCCTTGCATCCCCGAGGAAATCCCCAAGGATTTTATGAAGAAAAAGGAAGAAAAGAAGAAGGAACGAAACTGCCCAGCAATCCGTGCGTCATCCCCAGAAGACGCCCGTCTTCACCCTACAATTCGGGCGTCCTCACAACCAAGACGCCCGGGCAAAACCTCCAGAGGACGCCCGTCTTCACCCTAAGACGCCCGGGCAGAAACCAACGAATCCGCCTGTAACACCCCGTATTTTATTAAGTTGGATTAAATTCTTTTAATTGCTATTTTGAATTTAATTACATCATTTAACGATTTATATATTTATGCTTAGCTAATTAATTAATTTCATCATAATTCGATACGTTAATTTTAATAATCATTAATAAGTTTATTTAAAGTTAGTTCGAGTTTATTGAAATTAGTTCGAGTTTATTTATTTAATAATTTTCGTTTCTTTACGAGTCCTTATGAAAGTTGTTTTTAGTGAACCCGAGATGGATTTTGGGAACAAAACCGTCCAATTAGCTATTTTGAGCTTATTTCACTAAATTAGCATTTTTTTATTAATATCCGTTAGTTTCGTAAAAATCGCTAATAATTCCGTTTCAAGCCGATTTCTTATTATTTACGTTAACTAGCTGAGTTTATTTTATTTTCACTCATTAAATTTATTTATTATTGATTCCGTTTTATTACTGAAACTTTTACTTAAATCGGTTAAATTTAACTCGAAACGGTTTTAATAAATATCGAAGTTACTTAACGATGAAGAAACGTACGTATAATAAATAGCAGCAGTGCAAGTTTGCTCCCTCATTTCTCACGATCCTTCTTCTTCTCACTTCCTTTTTCTTCTTTTCGTTCTGTTTTAATTTTTATCAGATTGTAAATTGATCCTGCCACTCCGTTTGTCATCCGTTATCAATCATTTTCGTTCCATATTGCTCCTCTCGTCGTTCTCGTCATTCCGATGTAAGTAACATTCAGTTTCGTCATGTATTTTTACAAACCCAATTTATATTTTCAGCTTTATTTATTATAAGACGGTTGTATGTACTAAAATAGACGGTCTTGTAGAAGATTTGTTAGTCATAAATGATTAGTTCAATCGGAAAAAGGTAACAATTATGGATTACTCGATATTACTTGTAAAATATGTTTATTTCAAATGCTGGTTAGTCTGTTTTATAATTAAGACGGTGTATAATTATATATAGGGATCCTTCTGGATGTTAATTAGTCAGTTGTATAGTTGAGACGGTGTATACTGATATGTGGAGATAGTTGAGACGGTGTATACTGACCTCTAGGGATCATTTGGGATGCTAGTTAGTAAGGGGTATATTTAAGACGGTGTATGCTGACATGTATGGATTGTTTTGGGTGATAATTGGTGTGTTTTATAGCTGAGACGGTGTATACTGACATGTAGGGATTGTTTTGGACTGATTTGGACTCTGTGTTGGGGCGATTTTTGTAGTCTTTAGGGTCTGTTTTTGAGTTGCTTTATACTTGTGGATTTCCGCTCTAAAACCGTTTTAAATGCTGACTTAGTTGGCTCAGTTAGGACTGTTTTTAGGCGCGAGAATGGAGTCTTAAGGGGACGATTGGTACTCTGTTTTGGGCAGGGACGAGAGCTGTCATCGTGGGTTTTCACTTTGCATTTGAGGACTGGAGTTGGGGTCGAACTTAGGCATCTTTTGTGTTCTGTTTTGGACTGATTTTTGGGTCAGGTTATGAAGTAGGGTGAAGGGTGGCTATGGGTAGTCGGGTGGTGGTCGTGTCGAACCCCTAGTGGCCTAGCTGTGGCTTGGCCGTGGCCTAGCTAAGTCACGAGTTTGAGGCCATGTGTAGTTGGTGGTTAGGCCGAGTTTGAGGTTGTCATAATAACTTTTGAGCCGTGTCTATAAATTGTTTTGATGCTAGTTTGGTTTATTTAAAATATAATTAAATTAATTTCCGTCACATATTTTATATAAAGATAATTCGTTAATATCGTCCTTTCACATAATTATTTTAGGTGGCTCAGATGTGGTTGAAGAGGAAGAGTAATTTTGGGTTTTAGAAGCTTTCTCAAGTTCTTACTTGTCTCTTTGCTAGCGTAAGGTAACTATTCCGAGTTACTCGACGAATTAATGTCACATTAGTAGTAAATATGGTGCTTGTTGTTTGTAAGTGTTTAGGTGATTGATAATGTTTTACTTTCATTTTTCACATGATAGAAATTGGAAATAGCATGAGAATAATATGGCGATAAAATTTGTAATTTGAGCCAAAGTAGGCCAAGACTCTGAGCTGGGCCAGATTGACCGAACGAGTTTGGTCAAGCTAGGTTTAAACCAGTCAGCCTCGATTTGACCGATGACCCGTCGCGGGACTCGGGTCGAGGGTTTGTCTTTGAGGTGAGATTGGATGTTTTACGTTGATGCCTTAATATTTATGACTATCATTTCACATGTTGGTTGTTGGATGAATTGGCTGCCTTATACTTCAGTCTTGTTGCCTCTTTGCCATTTTAGCTTGTTCTCATGAATTATATGATTAACGGTTAGCTGGAATTTGGATTATTATTGATATTGGAGATATTGTTGGATTTTCAGCTGAATTGGGTATCCTACTTATCTTGTGTGGTGTGGGCTAAAGTATTCAAGCTGGGACTAGCTGGGACTAGGTCCTAGGTGAGTATTTCGGCCTTCATCACAGATGGGCCATTATAGTCTTTGACGAGTATATGTTCACTGCTTGATAGCCTCTGTGTTCCTGACTTGGTGGGATTATATCCAAGTTGGGGCATGACCTCGTTACTTATTTTGATAGTAAGTGGTCAGCTTAAGTACTAGCCAACCCTTTGGTGGACTCCTTAGGGTACTCACTTTGTTTTAGAAAAATTGTGGGTCTTGGGTGCGGTGGTGTGTATCCGCATGTCTAGGTCTACGCAGATTTTAGGCTAGGGTTGTGTTGTGTCTTGGCCATGTTTTGATAGAACCTCTGAGCCAAGATACCGGTTCGATTACCTTCCCTACCTCGTGGTATAGACTCGAGTTACAGAGTGACTATTGACGGGACTAAGAACTTATGCCTGTCTTTGATATATTGTCCTTTCTTGTATGGTGATTCTATGAATCATAGAAGGTGAGATGCAAGCCGGCTATGGTTGATAGAGTTTGGATTCCTGGATGTTATGTGATTCACATGATAGTGTAGTATGAGTCGGTCTAGTATTCACATGCTAGGACTATGTGGTGTTATATTGTTGTTCACATGATAAGCACGATTGTCTAGCATCTATATGCTAAGGCATTGTGTGATTCGTATTCATATTCTTATGTTTACATGTTATATTAATTATGACATTTCGTGGTCGGGAGAACTCGGAGTTACTCCCCACCGACCGTGGCTTTCGTATTTGTATAAAATGCGATTGACAGGTTGGTGATGCATATATGGGGTACATGGACGAGCTAGCGAGCAAAGTAACCTTGGAACCTAGATTGGTTTTATTTTATTGTGACCCTTAAACACTTTTTATGTCACATACATTTTAGGGACATATGTCTCCCTCTTTGCATTTGGTTGTATAATTTGCTATTCGCGACTTTAGCGATGGTTATGTTGTGAAACTTCTAGTTAGACCTTGTATGTTTGACACCTTCCAATTTGGATATCTTTATAACAGGTTCAGGTTTTAAAAATTACAGGTTTTTACCCAAATGAACCTATTACAAACATATCCATGCAGTTTTATTCTAGAATTACGTGTTTTTTTTTCCGCTTTAAATGAGGGTGTCACAGTTGGTATCAGAGCATATTTGTTCCCGACGCACGTTTGTGCACCCCCAATATAAATAACTTGACCTTAAAATAATAAACTTGAGAGATAGGTAAGATGGGTAGACTTAGGACCTTATGTTGTAGTCTCTTTGTGTTTGCTCTTTGTTAGGTACTAACCTGTTTGTTGATTGTCATTTAGTAATTGTTGGGTTCTTGAATCAATGACCGTGAGCTTATCTATAGCTAATGGAGCTATTACCCTTATTAAAAAAAAAAAAATTGAACTAAAGATTTTGAAAATATTTTAATGTTTTTCACTGGTTTTAACGTCAATTAGTGTTAAAGCTTGTTATTGGAGACGTCTGATAATTAGTTTTATCATTTGTTGGTGTAAAAATGTATTTTTATGTCTTTGAATTGGAATATTGATGTTCTTGAGTGATCGCCAAGAGTATCACCGTTCCATTGAAAGGACACTTATATTTTAAGAAGATCAAGATTTAGTGCCTATTGCTGAGGATTGAAGATTTGTTCAACCTTTGATGAATGCTTCTACTTCCTTGAAGATGTTTCTTGTTCTTTTTGTATCTCGCCTTATTCTTAATCTCTTGGTGCTTATCCTCCTTCTAAACTCCCTTCTGTTTTACTTTAAAAGCTACGCTTGTACTCCTAACTTGTCTTTTGTTCCTTGCTTATCCTCCCTTAACGCCATTAGATAGTACTCTTTCTTGTGAGAAATGTTGACCTGGGTTGGAAAATTCGACTTTTGAGGAGATTATTTGTGTCTGGCCCTTAATCCTGGTTTTGAGAGGATGTGATGTTAGAAAGACTTAGGTAATGTGATGAGACATACTTAGTGATTCTTATACCTAGTTCCTTGACAAAGTGAGTATAATCGATTGGTGGATTCTTTGTGTTAGGAATGAGTTGCCTATGTAATTAAAGTTATAGAACTTGGCTTTGTTGTTTATGTTTGGGATTTGAAAGCTTAGTAGGTTGAGCGTCGTCGCCTTAGGAGTAAACATGAGATAAGTTTAGAATATGAATTTGGAAGAAAACCCATTTTTAGATGTTAACAACCCGTATAGTTTGGGAATGTGATTTGGTGTTAGTTGTTCCTTGAGAACTTTGTTGAGAAGTCTTTATCAATTCATTCTTTGGTTTTTAAAACATTGAGGTTGTGTCGAGTGCTTGAGATAAGAGATGCTTTTATACTTGAGTGGTATATTTGCTTTAGGGAAATCCTAATATGTGATAAGATAGGTGGAAGAAGTATCTAACCGATTTATCACCCCTTAAGCGAGCATTTATTTTACCTTGACCCTTGTTTTGGGATTTGGTCGTTGTGTTATAAAGGTACAATACCCTAATAGACGTGACCTTGTTAGAGAGAACCTTAAGTTTTAGGAAGCGTATGGATTAAGCCTTAAAAATCCTCTTTCATACCATTAATCGTTTTCCTCCCTTTCGTTCATACCTTGGTTGGATTTGATTCTTAAGTATAAAAGTTTACTCGTTATTTCCTTGTCTTGAATACCTCCCTAATTCTAATATCTCTTACTGGTTGTTAACTAGTTATCTTTATGATTCGACTCTTTTAGTCTCACATCTTGACATGTTGCTTAAGTTTCCTTGTTGTCTAATTTTCCTTTCTCCTTGATCATAAGCGTTACCGTTCATACCTCATTTCTTCGCTTCATCTTGCTCCTCGTTTAAGTTTGACACTCGTATCTTGTGAAACTCTATCTTTGACATCCTTGTAATTTTGACTTCAATTTCTACCCTATGAAATTCATTATAGCTCTATTGTTGCTTAAGTTTGAGCTCTCTTAACATACTTTGTTTCTATGCTATCTAAGTTACTTTCCTTTTTGTACAACTTCTTAACTTTCAAGTTACCAGTTTCGATTCATTCTTAAAAGTTTATGTCACTTCTGCAAACCTAACCTATTTTTAAAGATCTGAAAATGAAAATTTGATTTAGTTCCTTATTCCTTCCTTGAATATAAACTCATTTATCGTAATTTTAATTACTAGACCCGAGATTTCGTTAAGTTTTGTCCAATTTCTGTTATATTTGATCTATTTATGACTTCTTTGTCAAAGTTTAATATTATATTTCCGGAATTTAACTCCCCTTTTAGTTTAAAGGTGAAACCTTTATTTCTATTTTGGCTTTTTGCAAAAGAAAATTTGAGTAGATTACCTTTTCTTTTGATTTTAACGTTGATCGGATGTTAGAACTCGTTATTAGAAACGTTTAATAACTTGTTCTACTCTTGTCAACGAGTGATTTTCGGTTTTAAATTTGTCTTTGACTTGGAAGGTTAGCGTTCTTGTGTGCACAACAAGAGCAATTTCGTTACATGAATGAGACTTATACTTTTGAAAACTCTTCATTAATGTTTTCGAAAGTATTTTGATTTTTGATTTATACAAATGATTTGCCTTTGACCTTATCTTGGATTTGGAATGTGATGTTCTTGAATGCGCAACGAGAGCACTTCCGTTCCTTTGATGAGAATCGGTTCGTCGGAAAATTTTATTTGAAACTTTGGAAAGAATTTTGATTCTTACGATAAGTGACCTTTTAAATGTTTTGGTTACCGATTCCAATTTCAGTTTTATTTTTATAACCTTTCATTTATACTTTCAAGTTTCGAGGACGAAACTTTTTAAAAGATGGGGTGATTGTAACACTCCGTATTTTATTAAGTTGGATAAAATTCTTTTAATTGCTATTTTGAATTTAATTACATCATTTAACGATTTATATATTTATGCTTAGCTAATTAATTAATTTCATCATAATTCGATACGTTAATTTTAATAATCATTAATAAGTTTATTTAAAGTTAGTTCGAGTTTATTGAAATTAGTTCGAGTTTATTTATTTAATAATTTCCGTTTCTTTACGAGTCCTTATGAAAGTTGTTTTTAGTGAACCCGAGATGGATTTTGGGAACAAAACCGTCCAATTAGCTATTTTGAGCTTATTTCACTAAATTAGCAATTTTTTATTAATATCCGTTAGTTTCGTAAAAATCGCTAATAATTCCGTTTCAAGCCGATTTCTTATTATTTACGTTAACTAGCTGAGTTTATTTTATTTTCACTCATTAAATTTATTTATTATTGATTCCGTTTTATTACTGAAACTTTTACTTAAATCGGTTAAATTTAACTCGAAACGGTTTTAATAAATATCGAAGTTACTTAACGATGAAGAAACGTACGTATAATAAATAGCAGTGTGCAAGTTGCTCCCTCATTTCTCACGCATCCTTCTTCTTCTCCCTTCCTTTTTCTTCTTTTCGTTCTGTTTTAATTTTTATCAGATTGTAAATTGATCCTGCCACTCCGTTTGTCATCCGTTATCAATTATTTTCGTTCCATATTGCTCCTCTCGTCGTTCTCGTCATTCCGATGTAAGTAACATTGGGTCATGTATTTTTACAAACCCAATTTATATTTTCAGCTTTATTTATTATAAGACGGTTGTATGTACTAAAATAGACGGTCTTGTAGAAGATTTGTTAGTCATAAATGATTAGTTCAATCGGAAAAAGGTAACAATTATGGATTACTCGATATTACTTGTAAAATATGTTTATTTCAAATGTTAGTTCTGTTTTATAATTAAGACGGTGTATAATTATATATAGGGATCCTTATGGATGTTAATTAGTCAGTTGTATAGTTGAGACGGTGTATACTGATATGTGGAGATAGTTGAGACGGTGTATACTGACCTCTAGGGATCATTTGGGATGCTAGTTAGTAAGGGGTATATTTAAGACGGTGTATGCTGACATGTATGGATTGTTTTGGGTGATAACTGCTGTGTTTTATAGTTGAGACGGTGTATACTGACATGTAGGGATTGTTTTGGACTGATTTGGACTCTGTGTTGGGGCGATTTTTGTAGTCTTTAGGGTCTGTTTTTGAGTTGCTTTATACTTGTGGATTTCCGCTCTAAAACCGTTTTAAATGCTGACTTAGTTGGCTCAGTTAGGACTGTTTTTAGGCGCGAGAATGGAGTCTTAAGGGGACGATTGGTACTCTGTTTTGGGCAGGGACGAGAGCTGTCATCGTGGGTTTTCACTTTGCATTTGAGGACTGGAGTTGGGGTCGAACTGAGGCATCTTTTGTGTTCTGTTTTGGACTGATTTTTGGGTCAGGTTATGAAGTAGGGTGAAGGGTGGCTATGGGTAGTCGGGTGGTGGTCGTGTCGGACCCCTTGTGGCTTAGCTGTGGCCTGGCCGTGGCCTAGCTAAGTCACGAGTTTGAGGCCATGTGTAGTTTTTGGTTAGGCCGAGTTTGAGGTTGTCATAATAACTTTTGAGCCGTGTCTATAAACTGTTTTGACGCTATTTTGGTTTATTTAAAATATAATTAAATTATTTTCCGTCTCATATTTTATATAAAGATAATTCGTTAATATCGTCCTTTCACATAATTATTTTAGGTGGCTCATATGTGGTTGAAGAGGAAGAGTAATTTTGGGTTTTAGAAGCTTTCTCAAGTTCTTACTTGTTTCTTTGCTAGCGTAAGGTAACTATTCCGAGTTACTCGACGAATTAATGTCACATTAGTAGTAAATGTGGTGCTTGTTGTTTGTTAAGTGTTTAGGTCATTGATAATGTTTTACTTTCATTTTTCACATGATAGAAATTGGAAATAGCATGAGAATAATATGGCGATAAAATTTGTAATTTGGGCCAAAGTAGGCCAAGACTCGAGTCAGGGGCAGATTGACCGAACGAGTTTGGTCAAGCTAGGTTTAAACCGATCGACCTCGATTTGACCGATGACCCGTCGCGGGACTCGGGTCGAGGGTTTGTCTTTGAGGTGAGATTGGATGTTTTACGTTGATGCCTTAATATTTATGACTATCATTTCACATGTTGGTTGTTGGATGAATTGGCTGCCTTATACTTCAGTCTTGTTGCCTCTTTGCCATTTTAGCTTGTTCTCATGAATTATAAGATTAACGGTTAGTTGGAATTTGGATTATTATTGATATTGGAGATATTGTTGGATTTTCATTTGAATTGGGTATCCTACTTGTCTTGTGTGGTGTGGGCTAAAGTATTCAAGTGGGACTAGTGGGACTAGGTCCTAGGTGAGTATTTCGGCCTTCATCAGAGATAGGCCATTATAGTCTTTGACGAGTATATGTTCACTGCTTGATAGCCTCTGTGTTCCTGACTTGGTGGGATTATATCCAAGTTGGGGCATGACCTCGTTACTTATTTTGATAGTAAGTGGTCAGCTTAAGTACTAGCCAACTCTTTGGTGGACTCCTTAGGGTACTCACTTTGTTTTAGAAAAATTGTGGGTCTTGGGTGCGGTGGTGTGTATCCGCATGTCTAGGTCTACGTGATTTTAGGCTAGGGTTGTGTTGTGTCTTGGCCATGTTTTGATAGAACCTCGAGCCAAGATACCGGTTCGATTACCTTCCCTACCTCGTGGTATAGACTCGAGTTCTGAGTGACTATTGACGGGACTAAGAACTTATGCCCGTCTTTGATATATTGTCCTTTCTTGTATGGTGATTCTATGAATCATAGAAGGTGAGATGCAAGCCGGTTATGGTTGATAGAGTTTGGATTCCTGGATGTTATGTGATTCACATGATAGTGTAGTATGAGTCGGTCTAGTATTCACATGTTAGGACTATGTGGTGTTATATTGTTGTTCACATGATAAGCACGATTGTCTAGCATCTATATGCTAAGGCATTGTGTGATTCGTATTCATATTCTTATGTTTACATGTTATATTAATTATGACATTTCGTGGTCGGGAGGACTCTGAGTTACTCCCCACCGATCGTGGCTTTCGTATTTGTATAAAATGCGATTGTGAGTTGGTGATGCATATATGGGGTACATGGACGAGCTAGCGAGCAAAGTAACCTTGGAACCTAGATTGGTTTTATTTTATTGTGACCCTTAAACACTTTTTATGTCACATACATTTTAGGGACATATGTCTCCCTCTTTGCATTTGGTTGTATAATTTGCTATTCGCGACTTTAGCGATGGTTATGTTGTGAAACTTCTAGTTAGACCTTGTATGTTTGACACCTTCCAATTTGGATATCTTTATAACAGGTTCAGGTTTTAAAAATTACAGGTTTTTACCCAAATGAACCTATTACAAACATATCCATGCAGTTTTATTCTAGAATTACGTGTTTTTTTTTCCGCTTTAAATGAGGGTGTCACAGTTGGTATCAGAGCATATTTGTTCCCGACGCACGTTTGTGCACCCCCAATATAAATAACTTGACCTTAAAATAATAAACTTGAGAGATAGGTAAGATGGGTAGACTTAGGACCTTATGTTGTAGTCTCTTTGTGTTTGCTCTTTGTTAGGTACTAACCTGTTTGTTGATTGTCATTTAGTAATTGTTGCGTTCTTGAATCAATGACCGTGAGCTTATCTATAGCTAATGGAGCTATTACCCTTATTAAAAAAAAAAAAAAAATTTGAACTAAAGATTTTGAAAATATTTTAATGTTTTTCACTGGTTTTAACGTCAATTAGTGTTAAAGCTTGTTATTGGAGACGTCTGATAATTAGTTTTATCATTTGTTGGTGTAAAAATGTATTTTTATGTCTTTGAATTGGAATATTGATGTTCTTGAGTGATCGCCAAGAGTATCACCGTTCCATTGAAAGGACACTTATATTTTAAGAAGATCAAGATTTAGTGCCTATTGCTGAGGATTGAAGATTTGTTCAACCTTTGATGAATGCTTCTACTTCCTTGAAGATGTTTCTTGTTCTTTTTGTATCTCGCCTTATTCTTAATCTCTTGGTGCTTATCCTCCTTCTAAACTCCCTTCTGTTTTACTTTAAAAGCTACGCTTGTACTCCTAACTTGTCTTTTGTTCCTTGCTTATCCTCCCTTAACGCCATTAGATAGTACTCTTTCTTGTGAGAAATGTTGACCTGGGTTGGAAAATTCGACTTTTGAGGAGATTATTTGTGTCTGGCCCTTAATCCTGGTTTTGAGAGGATGTGATGTTAGAAAGACTTAGGTAATGTGATGAGACATACTTAGTGATTCTTATACCTAGTTCCTTGACAAAGTGAGTATAATCGATTGGTGGATTCTTTGTGTTAGGAATGAGTTGCCTATGTAATTAAAGTTATAGAACTTGGCTTTGTTGTTTATGTTTGGGATTTGAAAGCTTAGTAGGTTGAGCGTCGTCGCCTTAGGAGTAAACATGAGATAAGTTTAGAATATGAATTTGGAAGAAAACCCATTTTTAGATGTTAACAACCCGTATAGTTTGGGAATGTGATTTGGTGTTAGTTGTTCCTTGAGAACTTTGTTGAGAAGTCTTTATCAATTCATTCTTTGGTTTTTAAAACATTGAGGTTGTGTCGAGTGCTTGAGATAAGAGATGCTTTTATACTTGAGTGGTATATTTGCTTTAGGGAAATCCTAATATGTGATAAGATAGGTGGAAGAAGTATCTAACCGATTTATCACCCCTTAAGCGAGCATTTATTTTACCTTGACCCTTGTTTTGGGATTTGGTCGTTGTGTTATAAAGGTACAATACCCTAATAGACGTGACCTTGTTAGAGAGAACCTTAAGTTTTAGGAAGCGTATGGATTAAGCCTTAAAAATCCTCTTTCATACCATTAATCGTTTTCCTCCCTTTCGTTCATACCTTGGTTGGATTTGATTCTTAAGTATAAAAGTTTACTCGTTATTTCCTTGTCTTGAATACCTCCCTAATTCTAATATCTCTTACTGGTTGTTAACTAGTTATCTTTATGATTCGACTCTTTTAGTCTCACATCTTGACATGTTGCTTAAGTTTCCTTGTTGTCTAATTTTCCTTTCTCCTTGATCATAAGCGTTACCGTTCATACCTCATTTCTTCGCTTCATCTTGCTCCTCGTTTAAGTTTGACACTCGTATCTTGTGAAACTCTATCTTTGACATCCTTGTAATTTTGACTTCAATTTCTACCCTATGAAATTCATTATAGCTCTATTGTTGCTTAAGTTTGAGCTCTCTTAACATACTTTGTTTCTATGCTATCTAAGTTACTTTCCTTTTTGTACAACTTCTAAACTTTCAAGTTACCAGTTTCGATTCATTCTTAAAAGTTTATGTCACTTCTGCAAACCTAACCTATTTTTAAAGATCTGAAAATGAAAATTTGATTTAGTTCCTTATTCCTTCCTTGAATATAAACTCATTTATCGTAATTTTAATTACTAGACCCGAGATTTCGTTAAGTTTTGTCCAATTTCTGTTATATTTGATCTATTTATGACTTCTTTGTCAAAGTTTAATATTATATTTCCGGAATTTAACTCCCCTTTTAGTTTAAAGGTGAAACCTTTATTTCTATTTTGGCTTTTTGCAAAAGAAAATTTGAGTAGATTACCTTTTCTTTTGATTTTAACGTTGATCGGATGTTAGAACTCGTTATTAGAAACGTTTAATAACTTGTTCTACTCTTGTCGACGAGTGATTTTCGGTTTTAAATTTGTCTTTGACTTGGAAGGTTAGCGTTCTTGTGTGCACAATAAGAGCAATTTCGTTACATGAATGAGACTTATACTTTTGAAAACTCTTCATTAATGTTTTCGAAAGTATTTTGATTTTTGATTTATACAAATGATTTGCCTTTGACCTTATCTTGGATTTGGAATGTGATGTTCTTGAATGCGCAACGAGAGCACTTCCGTTCCTTTGATGAGAATCAGTTCTGCAATCGGAAAATTTTATTTGAAACTTTGGAAAGAATTTTGATTCTTACGATAAGTGACCTTTTAAATGTTTTGGTTACCGATTCCAATTTCAGTTTTATTTTTATAACCTTTCATTTATACTTTCAAGTTTCGAGGACGAAACTTTTTAAAAGATGGGGTGATTGTAACACTCCGTATTTTATTAAGTTGGATAAAATTCTTTTAATTGCTATTTTGAATTTAATTACATCATTTAACGATTTATATATTTATGCTTAGCTAATTAATTAATTTCATCATAATTCGATACGTTAATTTTAATAATCATTAATAAGTTTATTTAAAGTTAGTTCGAGTTTATTGAAATTAGTTCGAGTTTATTTATTTAATAATTTCCGTTTCTTTACGAGTCCTTATGAAGTTGTTTTAAGTGAACCCGAGATGGATTTTGGGAACAAAACCGTCCAATTAGCTATTTTGAGCTTATTTCACTAAATTAGCAATTTTTTATTAATATCCGTTAGTTTTGTAAAAATCGCTAATAATTCCGTTTCAAGCCGATTTCTTATTATTTACGTTAACTAGTTGAGTTTATTTTATTTTCACTCATTAAATTTATTTATTATTGATTCCGTTTTATTACCGAAACTTTTACTTAAATCGGTTAAATTTAACTCGAAACGGTTTTAATAAATATCGAAGTTACTTAACGATGAAGAAACGTACGTATAATAAATAAATAGCGGCGTGCAAGTGCTCCCTCATTTCTCACGCATCCTTCTTCTTCTCCCTTCCTTTTTCTTCTTTTCGCTCGTTTTAATTTTTATCGATTGTAAATTGATCCCGCCACTCCGTTTGTCATCCGTTATCAATTATTTTCGTTCCATATTGCTCCTCTCGTCGTTTTCGTCATTCCGATGTAAGTAACATTCAGTTTCGTCATGTATTTTTACAAACCCAATTTATATTTTCAGCTTTATTTATTATAAGACGGTTGTATGTACTAAAATAGACGGTCTTGTAGAAGATTTGTTAGTCATAAATGATTAGTTCAATCGGAAAAAGGTAACAATTATGGATTACTCGATATTACTTGTAAAATATGTTTATTTCAAATCTTTGGTTAGTCTGTTTTATAATTAAGACGGTGTATAATTATATATAGGGATCCTTATGGATGTTAATTAGTCGGTTGTATAGTTGAGACGGTGTATACTGATATGTGGAGATAGTTGAGACGGTGTATACCGACCTCTAGGGATCATTTGGGATGCTAGTTAGTAAGTGGTATATTTAAGACGGTGTATCTTTGACATGTATGGATTGTTTTGGGTGATAACTCTTTGTGTTTTATAGTTGAGACGGTGTATCTTGACATGTAGGGATTGTTTTGGACCGATTTGGACTCGTGTTGGGGCGATTTTTGTAGTCTTTAGGGTCATTTTTGAGTTGCTTTATACTTGTGGATTTCCGCTCTAAAACCGTTTTAAATGCCGACTTAGTTGGCTCGATTAGGGACTGTTTTTAGGCGCGAGAATGGAGTCTTAAGGGGACGATTGGTACTACTGCTGTTTTGGGCGGGACGAGAGTCATCGTGGGTTTTCACTTTGCATTTGAGGACTGGAGTTGGGGTCGAACTGAGGCATCTTTTGTGTTCTGTTTTGGACTGATTTTTGGGTCAGGTTATGAAGTAGGGTGAAGGGTGGCTATGGGTAGTCGGGTGGTGGTCGTGTCGGACCCCTTGTGGCTTAGCTGTGGCCTGGCCGTGGCCTAGCTAAGTCACGAGTTTGAGGCCATGTGTAGTTTGTGGTTAGGCCGAGTTTGAGGTTGTCATAATAACTTTTGAGCCGTGTCTATAAACTGTTTTGACGCTATTTTGGTTTATTTAAAATATAATTAAATTATTTTCCGTCTCATATTTTATATAAAGATAATTCGTTAATATCGTCCTTTCACATAATTATTTTAGGTGGCTCATATGTGGTTGAAGAGGAAGAGTAATTTTGGGTTTTAGAAGCTTTCTCAAGTTCTTACTTGTTTCTTTGCTAGCGTAAGGTAACTATTCCGAGTTACTCGACGAATTAATGTCACATTAGTAGTAAATGTGGTGCTTGTTGTTTGTTAAGTGTTTAGGTCATTGATAATGTTTTACTTTCATTTTTCACATGATAGAAATTGGAAATAGCATGAGAATAATATGGCGATAAAATTTGTAATTTGGGCCAAAGTAGGCCAAGACTCTGAGCTGGGCCAGATTGACCGAACGAGTTTGGTCAAGCTAGGTTTAAACCAGTTAGCCTCGATTTGACCGATGACCCGTCGCGGGACTCGGGTCGAGGGTTTGTCTTTGAGGTGAGATTGGATGTTTTACGTTGATGCCTTAATATTTATGACTATCATTTCACATGTTGGTTGTTGGATGAATTGGCTGCCTTATACTTCAGTCTTGTTGCCTCTTTGCCATTTTAGCTTGTTCTCATGAATTATAAGATTAACGGTTAGTTGGAATTTGGATTATTATTGATATTGGAGATATTGTTGGATTTTCAGCTGAATTGGGTATCCTACTTGTCTTGTGTGGTGTGGGCTAAAGTATTCAAGTGGGACTAGCGGGACTAGGTCCTAGGTGAGTATTTCGGCCTTCATCACAGATAGGCCATTATAGTCTTTGACGAGTATATGTTCACTGCTTGATAGCCTCGTGTTCCCGACTTGGTGGGATTATATCCAAGTTGGGGCATGACCTCGTTACTTATTTTGATAGTAAGTGGTCAGCTTAAGTACTAGCCAACCCTTTGGTGGACTCCTTAGGGTACTCACTTTGTTTTAGAAAAATTGTGGGTCTTGGGTGCGGTGGTGTGTATCCGCATGTCTAGGTCTACGCAGATTTTAGGGTAGGGTTGTGTTGTGTCTTGGCCATGTTTTGATAGAACCTCTGAGCCAAGATACCGGTTCGATTACCTTCCCTACCTCGTGGTATAGACTCGAGTTATTGAGTGACTATTGACGGGACTAAGAACTTATGCCCTGTCTTTGATATATTGTCCTTTCTTGTATGGTGATTCTATGAATCATAGAAGGTGAGATGCAAGCCGGCTATGGTTGATAGAGTTTGGATTCCTGGATGTTATGTGATTCACATGATAGTGTAGTATGAGTCGGTCTAGTATTCACATGCTAGGACTATGTGGTGTTATATTGTTGTTCACATGATAAGCACGATTGTCTAGCATCTATATGCTAAGGCATTGTGTGATTCGTATTCATATTCTTATGTTTACATGTTATATTAATTATGACATTTCGTGGCTGGGAGGACTCGGAGTTACTCCCCACTGACTGTGGCTTTCGTATTTGTATAAAATGCGATTGTGAGTTGGTGATGCATATATGGGGTACATGGACGAGCTAGCGAGCAAGTAACCTTGGAACCTAGATTGGTTTTATTTTATTGTGACCCTTAAACACTTTTTATGTCACATACATTTTAGGGACATATGTCTCCCTCTTTGCATTTGGTTGTATAATTTGCTATTCGCGACTTTAGCGATGGTTATGTTGTGAAACTTCTAGTTAGACCTTGTATGTTTGACACCTTCCAATTTGGATATCTTTATAACAGGTTCAGGTTTTAAAAATTACAAGTTTTTACCCAAATGAACCTATTACAAACATATCCATGCAGTTTTATTCTAGAATTACGTGTTTTTTTTTCCGCTTTAAATGAGGGTGTCACACCGCCCGTCCCGTGATAAAGACGCCCGGATTCCCAGGCAGACCCATTTCGTCTTCTTCAAGCTTCAAGGAAGGATGCACATCTTCTTCTAGAGACCGGAGTCTTTCCAAAATGACCGGCGTTTCCTCAACAAGGGACTTAATCGTCATTTAAGCCCTTAGTTAACCCTAATTCATACACCTAATCCCCACTATAAATACCCCATTAGTCTAATTAGAAGAGCATGTTCTTCTTAGCAATCTTTAGTGTAGTTAATATCAATCAAATATCTCTTTAATCTTGTAATGAACAATTAATCAAGTTTTAATACAAGTTTTATTTCCTTAATCTCTCTCTTGTTCATCCTTTATTTTGGATAATTGAAGATTATTTGGGTCATTATTGGGAGATTGACAACCATCCAATCAAGCATCAAGTACTTCTTTTATTCTTTGCTTTATTATTGGAATCATTAGTAGGTATAATTCTCTTAATTCCTTTTTAATTATTGTTAATTACTTTCATTTATTCATCATGTTTCACTTTGTTGGTATGATTGACAACCTTGCTAGCATGTTCAACAAGATAATGAGTGAGTAGTTTCCTTAGCTAGGGTTAATGGGTAATTAGCAGAAACCAACATGGGGAATGATTCATGCTTAAATTAATATGCTTTCATAGTTTATTTGCTTGCTTGTTGTGATCTCAACTTATGCACATGTTATGTTTGATGAAATGCGAGCCTATGAATCTTTGCATTTTTTACCCATCACCTATCTTTTCAATGACACTTGTAAGACATAAACCAACTCGAGTCTCATTAGACCAAGCATGTTGTTGAGTAGGGAAGACTAAGTCGACTTGTAGGTGTTGTACAATCTAACCGATTCGGCTCCGGGACCCAAACTTTCCTAGGATTGTAAGATATAAACCAACACGATCCATCACAACAATAATTGCTTGCTTATAACTTGAGAATATGTTTGTATGATCAATTCCCATGAATCCCCTATGACCCCATGACACCCTAGTGCCTTTTATCAATTGCTTACATCCTTTTTAATTCATCTTGCTTGTTTACTTTCATTGCTTTTTAGTTTAGTGACCTTCTACATCAAACCCCAATTGTGACACCCTTTAAGACACCACTAGTTGCAATAGAAATCTCATCTCAATTCCCGTCCCTTGGGATCCGACCTTTACTTGCCTCTTTACTAATTGTAGAGTTGTTTGTGAAGTTATAAATTGTGTTTTGGTCTACGTTCTCCTAACGACAAGTAACCGAAAGATTTAGTCCGACCAAAAATGGCGCCGTTGCCGGGGACGATGTTAACTTGATTTAGATTTTCTTACATTGTTATTAGTTGTGTCTTTCTTTGCCTTGGGGAAGTAAAACTCCTCAAGGTTTGTTCTAATTGTTTTCGAGTTGTTTGATATTTTTCATGTCTAGAAGGTCACAAGGTGACTTGTTACCCTTTGAACACGAAATTGAAAGACCTTTGACAACCAATAGAAGACATGCTAGGAGAACTTTGAGAGGTATTGGTGAGGTTGTAGATATTCAACCAAATACTATTGAGTTCATCAACCCTTTTGCAAGAGAAGGTGAGGAGAACCCAACACAAAATCCAACACAAAATCAACCCACAATGCCTAAGTTTTCATCACATTCCGTACCCACCGAGGAGAACCTACCCAATGGTACTCCCACACCACAACATCTAACCGGAAATTTTATTGCCAAATCCGCATTTATCCAATTAGTCGAAAGAAGCCAATTTGGGGGGATGCCTAGTGAAGACCCTCACTCTCATATGGAGACCTTTTGTGACTATTGTGATGCGATTTCTCAAATCGGTGTAACTCAAGACCAAATTCGATGGGTCTTATTTCCTTTTTCCCTAATTGGCACCGCGAAACAATGGTTGAAAGGCCTTGATAAGGCTACTCTCGGAATTGATTCTTGGAAGAAGTTGGCTCTAGCTTTCTACAAAAAGTTCTATCCACCGGAAAAGACTAACATGCTAAGAGCTCAAATTACGGGTTTTAAGCAAAGGGATGAAGAATCATTGTATGAAGCTTTGGAGCGATTCAAAGGAATTTGTCGCTCATGTCCTCACCATGGACTTAGCTAGTGGTTCTTGGTACAACAATTTTGGAATGGTCTTTATGAAGATTCAGGAACATTCTCAACATGGGGTCAAATGGAATGTTCACCGAAGTTGATGACAATCAAACTTGGAACAAAATTGAGGAAATGGCGGTCCATAACTCACAATATAGTAGACCTCGCAAGGCTACTAGAGGAGGAAAGCATGAAGTGGGCTCCATTACTCAATTGGGTGCTCAACTTAGTGCTCACATTGATACCATCAATTTGAAGTTTGAAAAAGCTATGGCTAGACTTGAAGAAGCCTCAAAATCACCAAAGCATCATGTTAATGCCATGACGGCATCTTCATTAATCCCAAATGGAATATGTGAGAATTGTGGAACTTTGGGACATGACCAAAGTGAATGTAGGGGAACAAATGAACAAGTGAATGCTTTCCAAGCATACAAGAGTGGTACCCCTTATTCCAACTATTACAATGAAAACACCAAATTCCATCCAAATATCTCATACAAAAGCCAAAATGTTCAAAACCCTCAACCAACATACACCCCACCTCCCATGAGAAACCAAAATCAAAGACCCTTTTACAACCAAAACCAAGGTTACCAAAATCAATCTCCATACAATGAACAAAATGACCAAGGTTTTGATGTTCAAAAAGCGGTCCTCCAAATGCAAAAGAATCAACAAGAGTTTTTCACTCAAATGCAAAAGGATAGTCAAGCAAAGGAAATCACCATCAACAACATCCTAGCTCACACCAAAATGTTGGAAACCCAATTGACTCAACTAGCATCTTCAAGCTCACAATGACAAAAGGGGCAATTACCACCTCAAAGTAATCCCCCAAGACATGAAACGGTTAATGCCATTCACTTGAGGAGTGGTACAAGGTATGAACCACCGAAGAAGCAAGTTGAGGATGAAGTTGTGGAAGCTAGTGACAAAGAAGAAATTGTGCAAAACTCCAAGGATAGGGAACCATCAAAAGAAGAAATTTCAAAGAAAAATGAAGACAAGCTCAAGGAGAAGGAGCCCATTGTGATTAGACTTCCTTTTTCAAGTCGTCAAGCCAAGCCAAAATTTGATGACCAACTTGGAAAATTTATGGAAATTGTGAATAATTTGGAAGTCTCAATTCCTTTCACAGAATTAATCAATCACGTGCCAGCCTATGCAAAATACATGAAAGACATCCTCACAAAGAAGAAGTCGATCTGGAAGCTTGAGACTATCGCCTTCACTAAGGTGAGTAGTGCAATACTTCAAGGGAGTTCACCTCCAAAACTCAAATATCCGGGAAGCTTCTCAATACCGTGTACCATTGGCGACACCACGATCAACAAAGCCTTATGTGATCTAGGGGCTAGTGTGAGTGTTATGCTGTACTCGGTGAGTAAAAGGTTGGGGATGGGAGAGCTTAAATGCACCAATATCACACTCCAAATGGCCGATAGATCGACGAAGACACCATTAGGGATATGGGAAGATGTTCCCGTACGAATTGGGAAATTTTTCATCCCGGTGGACTTTGTTATTGTTGACATGGAAGAAGACTCCAACATTACAATCATTCTAGGAAGACCTTTCTTACACACTGCGGGTGCGGTGATTGATGTGAAACATAGAGAGCTCACTCTTGAAGTGGGAGATGAGAGAATAACTTTCAATCTTGACAAGACCATGAGAGCTGCCTGTTTGCATGAACCATGTTTTATGGTTGATCATTATAGCCGGAAGGATGATAGGAAGAAGTCGGAATTCCAATGGAAGAAGAAAATTGAAGATACTCCATTCAACGAGCAAGTGAATTGTAACAAAGAGAGCTTGAAAAGCTCACCAAAGTCAAGCAATGAAGAGGATGGCCTCATTGGCCATGACAAGAAAGTGGGAGAGTTGTCTCTATCAACTCAAGAGATCTTTAGTGATCAAGTAGATGAAGTTTGTGGTCTTTGGGACGATAAGTTTGAAGGGATCTTCAATCCCTATATTGGTAATGCTATCGATCAAGACCGACAACAAGGGCAAAGATCTATCGAAGATCTTTATCATGATAATGAACAAGCTTTTGATTACTTCTTCAAGGTGTTGAGCAACATCAACAACACCTTGGACATGCTCCCATGACATCTCACTAAGGATGAGAGTTTGGTGGAGTCCTCCCTAAACCACCATTTGTAAATATTTCAAACTCCCTAACTCGCATTTTAATTCTTATATTGCATTTTTTTGTCATTTTTGGATTTTTATGCCTTGATCAAGATAATTATCATTTTCGAGAGAAGTGAGGGAGGGACTAATGATTCAATTGATGTGTAGTGCTTTAGCTTAGTGTGGGGATAGCAATTACCTAGGCTATTCATGCCTTAGTAGTGCCCTTACAATGAAGAACACTGGATTTTGAAGAATGAAAAATGACACGGGATATGCAAGTGCACGGATGGAACTGAATCCGGGTAAAACAGGGAGAATCCGAGCGTTTTCTAGGGAATCCGCCCGTCTTCAGGCAATCCGGGCGTCTTTGTCAGAATCCGCCAGTCCTTCTGAGCTGAGAATTTGAAAATTTGGGACTGTTGATAAATCTGAGCGTCCTGCAAGAGAATCCGCCCGTCTCCAGAAAGACGCCCGTCCTGGAAGGAAAGACGCCCGTCTTTTTGGCTGGGAAAAACAAGAAATCTCACTGGAAGAGAATCCGCCCGTCTTCAGAAGAGGACGCCCGTCCTGCAGTTGATAAATCCGAGCGTCTTTGCTGAAAGACGCTCGTCTTTAGGCGAGAATTCTGAAGCAAAAAGAGGCAGAATCCGAGCGTCCCGAAGGAAAGACGCCCGTCTTCCCCTGCTATTTCAAATTTTTTGGGTATTTTAAATACCCCCTCCCACATTCATTTCTTCATTTCTTCATTCAAAACACTACACATAAACCTCAAAACTCAAAACCCTCATCCTCTCCATCATCAAAACAATATTTCCTCAACCAAATTCAACAAAATCAAATCCAAACTTCCTTTTAACAACAATTAATAACTCCTCTTTCAACAAAAATCAAACCAAGCACCAAAATCTTCAACCTTTGAGTCAATTTTTGAAATTATAAAGGCAAAGCCTTTCATCTTAAAATCGATTTGGGTATACTTAGAAATTTAAGATTTTCACTCTTTTCTTGGTTCAATCATCAATGGCAAGGACAAAAGGAGCAAAAAAGGCACCTAAGGCAAAGGCACTCTCAACAAGACAAAAGAGTCTTCAAGCAAAGAAAACCTCATTGGCTATGGTGGTAGCTAGTTCAAACTTGGAAGTGCAACAACAACAACCTCCCTAGGAAGCAACAACATCAACAACTCCGGAAATTGCTCAACTTTCGAACTATCCGGAGGTAATTTTAATTTCTAACTCCCATAGGGAAACATTTGCCAAGTATGCTAGAAAATCCTTTCTATCCACCAAGTTTATTTGTGAAGATGCCTTGAACAAGTTGGGTGTCCTTGAACAAACTAAAGCCTTCTTTGAAGCCATGGGGTTGGGAAAATTCTTTGCTACAAAAGAATTGAAATACCCCTCCCTTACCTTAGAATTCTTGAGTTCTTTGAAAGTTACTAAGGTAGACACTAGGGAAAACATCGAGTTCCGCCTTGCAAATGTGAATAGGCGCATCACCTTTGATGAATTGGGTAAAGGATTGGGTCTTAGTGATTCACCTAGTTATTTCAAAAATCCCGTAAAGTATGACCCTGCTCCTCTTTGGGAGGCGATTTTCGGGAGGAAATTTGAGAACTATCATGCTAGTCGCGCTCTATTAGTCCACCATCCGGGCATTAGAGTGTGGCATAAGGTCATCGGGAATACCATCATTGCAATAAAAGACACCAACCACTTTACCAAGCTCGATTGTGTTCTTCTTGAGTCGGCCTTAAATATTGGAAGGGAATTCACCACGCCTTACAATTCTCTAAGGCTTTTGGTGGAAAGATGGCTAAATGTTGATTGTGGGAAGCAAGGCACCACCGTTATTGTGAATGGAGGTCTAGTCACTCTTTTAGTTAAGTACTTTAATCCGAACTTCAACAAGGATAGCAAGTATGTGGCGAAAAAGGGGGGTCATCTCATTGATTTGGATGCTATGATTAACAAGTACAAGTGGGTCACTCATAACCCTATTGACACCAAGTATGGGTGGCTCACCAATGAGGCTAGATCTTTTACTTTGCCTTCCAAGATTTGTCGTTTGAGTGTCCATCGGACCAACTATCTTCTTCCCCTCTCAAAAGAAGCTGAATACATCATCCGACAACAAAGGGGTGAAATTGAAATGCCCTCCTCCTCCATTGTCACACCACCCTATCCTTTCAAGTATCAAGAGTTCAAACCCGAAGGTGTTGAAGCAAGCAAAGATTATATGACTCTACTTATGCAAGAGATGCACAAACAAGCTTTTAAGGATCGGGAAGATGCATACTTAGCCCAATATCCACCCCTCCTTAATTTAGCTAGGCAAGGACTACTTGACCCTTCATGTCCTTTGCCTAGTTGGGCGGATAGGGAAGTCTTCTTTCCGACTGCATCTAGGGGTGAGATTCCGGGTGACGATGAGGTTGTCGGTGATGAGGTTGTTGATGATAACATTGAGGAAAAGACTAGTGATGATGAAGAAGAGGATAAGCAAGGAAGTGAAGAGGGAAGTTGTGATGAGTCCACTTCTATTGAGGAAGATGATGATATGGTGGAAGACTAGCAAGCTTTGGAGGTTCCTACCCTCTTGAGGTTTGTCTACTTCTTTCTTTGTTTTTATTTATTTATCTTGATCATGGTTGGAGTAGTCCTAGCAACATAGAGGACTAACACCTCGGCCCCATTGAGGTGTTCTTATTTCATTGTTCCCACTTTTGAAAATCCAAAATGACAAATTTAGTTTCATGCATTGCATCTTGTGTGCATTAACTGCCCCCACTTTAGGACATTAGAAATAATGTCTAACTCGGTTTGGGAAAGTACATGCATACGCAACCGGAGGTAATCTAAATTACGCTCTCCGTCATAAACAAAAACCCATGCATCATGTAGTGTAGATTAGTGTAGCTTGCATTTAGTGTAGAATTCATGCATCATGCTTGCATGATTTCCCATCATTTTGGCCATTGAGGACAATGCCCATATTAGTGTGGGGATGGGGAATTCTAACTTAAATTTGATTCAAAAAAAAAAAAAAAATAAAAAAAAAAAAAAAAAATTGAAAAACTTCGAAAAAACCATAAAAATTTGAAAAATTGAAAAACCAAAAACAAGTTCATTTTCTTTGTAGTGTAGTCATGTATATATTGTTGTATATATTGTGTTTGTTCATCCTTGTTCACATTGATCGACTATGCCACATCCGAGACATGAGAATATTGAAGACCGCATGGTATGATCTTTCCAATCTCATTTTTCCTCTTTATGTTAATGACTATGTGGCTTTATTTTGATTGATGCGGTATAACAATGTGAACTTAGTACTTGCATTTAGTTTATATGGCATATTAGTTGGTAGAATCATTTGCATTAGGATGTTTATATGCTAGTTGCATCATGGCATGTAGTTAAATGTTAGAAAAATTTTGCGGAACCGTCTACTTGCACTACAAAAAAAAGGCTGATTTGCAACGGACTAATTGCAACGAACTGTATAAGCCGTTGCTAAGTATTACTTGCAACAGATATTATTATATTTGCAACGGATATTAAATTATGCAACGGTTAAATGAAAATTTGCAACGGATATTAAATTATGTAACGGATTTTGTAATGCCTATCCGTTGCATATTGGTTAAACTCCTACAATCTATATCTATCTATCTATCTTTCTATCTATCTATCTATCTATCTATCTATATCTATCTATATCTATATCTATCTATCTATCTATCTATATAAAATTATAAAACAGAAACCAGGACACGTCATCCTAGCCATGTGTCATTCTCTCCCTAATTATTTTTCCGCCCAAAAAAAGTGTAACCCTAAAATTATTGACAGAGTAGTTTTATCTTTTACTTGGCCGTCAAACCCTGTACATCTCTTTCTCATACTCCTGTGAAATTGCTCTCATCAATTCCATTTTTCATTCTCTTTCCATGGCAAAATTCATTTTCATGGTGAAAATCGATCTTCTGCTGCCATTTTATATTTGCTAGCCATTGAAGATTCACATAAAAACGATCAAACAATTTTTTCCAATCACCTGCCTTTCAAAAACATTCAATCTCATTATTGGCAGACGGTCTTCTCCGATCTTATGAAATATCTCAACTGGTGACATATCGTTTGCGAAGAAGACTTCTCCTTTCTTGCTGTTAGGCCCCTCTTTGAATGATATCTCGATTCCAGCGATCGGCTCCTCCTGTTTGAATAGGGGTTTGAAACCAAATTTATCCTCTTGGTAATAATACTTCTCGCTTTATCCAAACATTGCTTTTAAGTACAGAGTATTTTTTATGCATCCTTTCATGTATCATGTATGGGTAGTTGAAGTAGATTACTATATCCTGTTGATAGTCATAAAAAAATAATTGAAAATTCACCATCGACACTCATATGCATAAATATGATATTGCGAAATCGGAAGTTTTCTTCAAGTAATCAAGAAATTTTCCCGTATAAGAATATTGAGTCATATTATGAACTTTTTAGTTTGAGGCATCATAGGGATACATATCTATTCACCCAAATTTTACATCACTCCATGATTCACTATCTCCCTCTGGACATAAAAGCAGTGAAAACTGACCCAACTGGAACTGGGGTAGTTATTAACTTCATTAGGATTGAAACCAAGTGAATAACAAATAGAAGCATTAATACAAGCAGCAGCAGATAAAAATAATAAATGGAATGATAGAATTCATAGCATTAGTAGCACCAGACTTAATACCTGCTAAATGTCCTTACTCTCAACAACAGCTTAAACAGCTTTTCAATATGTTTGATAGGGATCATAATGGTTATATTACCGCCCCCGAAATCGCACATTCTATGGCTAAGCTTGGTCATGCTTTGACTGCTGATGAACTCACTTATGGGATTATCAAGGAAGCCGATACTGATGCCAATGGTTGTTATCGGTTTTCATGACTTTTCTATGGCTGTTACTTCTATTGCTTTTGATAATTCTTGGGCTTAACCATTAACCGCTATTTATTCTTTTGTTTTAGTGTTATCGATTCTCTTTTCTCAATACTGTATGCCAGTGCAAAAGGAAAGTGTTACGGAGTAGAATGCAAAACTTAAATTTTTTTAAACAATTGATACATTTGAAAAAACTATGCAATTTAGCATGGTCGATACCAAAATTTTGGTGATCTTCATAATGATTTTCTTAACAAAATCTTTAACCATGGGTCATTAAATATTTATTTAGCTAACTCTTTTGGTTATCAAGTTGCCAGTTGCCACTATCACTACAAAAGTCACATCTCTTACGGTCTGGTTGATAAAAATGGTTGTCTATAGTCCTATAGCAAAAATTGAGTCGAATGTAACTAAGTGCACATCGCAATGTACACAAACTAACTTGACTTTCCATTTAGCTCTAATATAGTAATTCTTACTACTAATATTTAGTTCCACTATATGTATTAGTGAGTATGTTACCATGTTTAGGCTAATGGAGGAGATTACCCACCTGCAATTGAGTTATTGAAAGCAACAAAAACGAAGAAGACGGGAGGATACGTTTCAAAGAAAGCTGAAGATTACGTTGTAAGTTTTGATTTTTTTAAATGATTTTGAAACTTCGTCTTGCTGGTTGTCTTTGATTCCAACCCGAGTATTGAAATACAATGGAGGGATGTGTGAGGCTTGTGGTTTGATGGTGTTGAACTTTCAGCTGCAGTGTAGGCTTCAGATTCGTGTAGGCTTGGATGTTATAATGGTTTAGCTGTAGTGTAGGCTTGGATGTTATGATGGTTTAGCTGTAGTGTGTAGCAATTTAAATCATGTAAACTCTAGCCTCCCACATATTTAACTCCACTGATGAACCAAACAAAATGACACTAAATAGTAAATCCTTACAAATAAATATCACACCTCAACATTAGTACTGCGTAGGCTATCACGAAGAAATGGTTTGATGCCCTCCCCATGATTAGTGTTCATTAAACCTAGAGCATATAGAACTCCGCCTTCAGAATAAGGACTGGACATGATGAGGTTGGATTGTCTTAACTGATTCAGTTATCCGTTATGTTCCAGGTATCTATTGAGGCAGAAATTAGTGCCCTTCAATCTCAAGGTGAAACGGATATCAATAAAGATAAAATCTACCTTGAAAAATGCGGCTTTAATAAGAAGGGGTTAGTTTTTGGTACTGGAGCCGCACGGGAGCATTACTTTGAACGCTCGGCTACTGGAAGTAGAGAGTCCAACAATATCGACCAGGATTATTCGCCCGGAATACTACCTTGACTTGTGAGCAAGAATGTTGAAACTGAGCTCCGCAACAAAGTGCTCGAAGACAAAGTACAAAGAATGGAGGCGTTTCTACAAGCAAAGTTTGGGTCTGACTTTGACCCAAATTGTGATAGCAACCAGTTCCAAAATCGAGACGACTTCAATGATGATGGTGGAAGTGGCAACTCGACATCAATCCCAACTAATTAGCTAGATTACTCCATAATAGCTAGACAACGAAATTGCTTAGCAAATTACGTATGGATTTTTTTTGAGGATGTTTTCAATGTATGTACTCTTTTAAATTTGCTAAATGAACAATTCCAAGTTTCTATATTGTTGGCTTCTTTAAAGTTTATTGTTTAATTGTTTGATATCGTAACGAAATGGAGGAAAATGGATGCAGGAATGCTTGAATCTCCCATTTGTGTTTGCAACGGAAATTACAGGTTTTGTGACAGCTATCCATTAATTAAAAAAGTCAATGCATTTGTGTTTGCAACGGAAATTACAGGTTTTGTGACGGCTATCCATTAATTTAAAAAGACAATTTGTTGACTTTTCTCTCTACTATGCAACGGAAAACATTTTTTTTGCAACGGAAATCCGTCTCATTATTGACCAAACAGGTGCCACGTGGACCTCATTTAAGCAACGGATCATTCGTTGCAAAAAATATACGTCCGTTGCATAAAAATTAGCAACGCCGATCCGTTGCATATTTTTTCATTTGCAACGCCATATAAGCAACGTACCAGTTTGCAACGGATATCCGTTGCAAACTGTATATAAGCAACGGATTAGGGTTATTTCGCAACGGATTGGTCCGTTGCAAATAGGCCTTTTTCTTGTAGTGTTGGGAAGCTTGACAAGTGTATATAGGCCCTAGTAGATGCTTTTTCTTCTTAAGACTTTGCTTGTTAGAATACTTGTAAAACACCCTAGGATGTGTCATGCTAGTATCCTTTGACCCATGGATTAAGGCCTAGTCAAGAGTACCTTGTGGTGTGATAACTCCTTGGCTACCGTTTATTCCAAGGTGAGCCTTGAAACCATGCATTCATCTATCATCCATGTTCTACCACATTTTTGTCATCAAAGAGAATGGGCACAAAAAGAAATCAATTTGAGTTCAATGAAATGAAAAGTGAAAGAAAGTTTGCAAAAAATGCATCAAATGAAAAGAGGAGCAAAAATAGAACTCCTAAAAGCTTCAAACATAAGCCATCCTCACTACATATGAGGTGACTTTGAAAATGTTCAAAAAGAAATGCAAAGAATAGTTGAAAAGTTGTCAAGTGTTGAAATGCCAAACATCAAATAAATGGCAAAAGAAAGTGTTCTCAAATGTCAAATGCCACAAGAAATTAGGGGGAGAAACAAAAACAAAAGCAAACTCCCAAAGTGAAACTCAAATATCTATCGATCCCTTTATCCATCGTATCCATTTTTGTGCATGGCAGAGAGGGGACGACCCTTCTTGTTGTCTAGGCAAGAGGGGGAATTCCGCGATCCTCCAGTGTTTCTAACACCATAGGGAGTCTACTCTTGACAAAAGCATTTAACGATTGAGGACAAAGGTACCCTAGCTTGACACAATTTGGAGGTGATTTATTGGTATCCTTCTAGGCTTAGTAGTTTGAAGAAATTACATCTATGAAGGAGTGTGTACCCTTGAATTGCTTCCCTTGTAGATAATTTCCGCCACTTAGATGAGGAAAGTGACTATTCTTTTGTAGATGCATTCATTACTTGATTTTGTGTGCTTAATGTTTGGATGTGTCGCCATTTTGGCAAGACCCACCTTGCCTTGCAAGAAGGCATCCTACCTCATGGTTGTCTTGTTGTGAATTGAAGGGGCGGAGTGAGACCCGCTAATTGTCTCATATCGGCTATGTTATTAGGTTAGTTTAAATAATGGTCCTAGTCTTTGTCACCTCTTTACTCGGGACGAGCAAAGGTTCGGTTTAGGGATATTTGATGTGACCATAATTAGAGCGTATTTAGTCCCCGAATTAGCCTTGTTCTCATTATTTTTAGTGCATATTTAGGTCATTTATTATCTTTAGTTCTTTGTTTTGCATATTCTTTGAGGTTTTGATCCCTTGGTAGGAAAGGAGTGCAAATCTTGTATTTTCATGGCAAAATGAGGCTAAATTGATTGAATTCCATGACCAAGCATCAAGGAGAGACAAGATTAGAAGGCCTTTGTACATACTATAGTAGATGGGCAATGATGAGAAAAGATCATTGCATCCCCGAGGAAATCCCTAAGGATTTTAAGAAGAAAAAGAAAGAAAAGAAGAAGGAACGAAACTGCCCAGCAATCCGTGCGTCTTCCCTAGAAGACGCCCGTCTTCACCCAACAATCCGTGCGTCATCACACCCAAGACGCCCGGGCAAAAACTCCAGAGGACGCTCGTCTTCACCCCAAGACGCTCGGGCAGAAACCACCGAATCCGCCCGTCCCGTGCTAAAGACGCCCGGACTCCCAGGCAGACCCATTTCGTCTTCTTCAAGCTTCAAGGAAGGATGCACATCTTTTTCTAGAGACCGGAGTCTCCCTAGAGACCGGAGTCTTTCCAAAAAGACCGGCGTTTCCTCAACAAGGGACTTAATCGTCACTTAACCCTAATTCATACACCTAATCCCCACTATAAATACCCCATTAGTCTAATTAGGAGAGCATGTTCTTCTTAGCAATCTTTAGTGTAGTTAATATCAATCAAATCTCTCTTTAATCTTGTAATCAACGATTAATCAAGTTTTTATACAAGTTTTATTTCCTTAATCTCTCTCTTGTTCATCCTTTATTTTGGGTAATTGAAGATTATTTGGGTCATTATTGGGAGATTGACAACCTTCCAATCAAGCATCAAGTACTTCTTTTATTCTTTGCTTTATTATTGGAATCATTAGTAGGTATAATTCTCTTAATCCCTTTTTAATTATTATTAATTATTTTCATTTATTCATCATGTTTCACTTTGTTGGTATGATTGACAACCTTGCTAGCATGTTCAACATGATAATGAGTGAGTAGTTTCCTTAGCTAGGGTTAATGGGTAATTAGGGGAAACCAACATGGGGAATGATTCATGCTTAAATTAATATGCTTTCATAGTTTATTTGCTTGCTTGTTGTGATCTCAACTTATGCACATGTTATGTTTGATGAAATGCGAGGCTATGAATCCTTGCATTTTTTACCCATCACCTATCTTTTCAATGAGACTTGTAAGACATAAACCAACTCGAGTCTCATTAGACCATGCATGTTGTTGAGTAAGGAAGACTAAGTCGACTTGTAGGTGTTGTACAATCTAATCGATTCGGCTCCGGGACCCAAACTTTCCTAGGATTGTAAGATATAAACCAACTTGATCCATCACAACAATAATTGCTTGCTTATAACTTGAGAATATGTTTGTATGATCAATTCCCTTGAATCCCCTATGACCCCATTGATGGAAAAGTAGATCTATATACTTAACATATTCATATATGATTTAAATTAATTTGTCATAAAATTAATAAAGGTCTTATGCATGCAAACTAATTAGCAAAATAAAGAATAATTCACCCTTACATTGTAATTTCAGTTCTTATGGGCACAAAAGAGATCTCCTTCTCTTTTGTTCTTGAGCTTTCCTTTTGGATGAACAAAGACCCAAGTGTAGGATCTCTCCCAAGGAATTATACCCAAAGCTTACTCTTAATTAAAATTAATATTATGAATACTAGTACAATATTAATTTTATAAGAAAAATGACCCAAATTGATTTTGTTTTGGTCTCCTAAAACCGGGTAGGAGAGGAGGAGAGGAAGAGTAATATTTTTATCTCTCTAAAAATATTTTTATGAAGTGAATGAATAAATTTTCACACTCATGCATGTAGTGTATATCAAAAAATAAGACAAAAATCCTTTTGCCTTTTTTATGGTGAAACCGGGTAGGAGGGAAGAAAGGGGGAAGAAAAAGACCCAATGCATGCCCTTGTTTGCCTTCACAATGCAAACTAGGGTTGCATGGCTAGGCTATGTTATAAATGATTGTGTTTTTCACTTATTTAAACAACACAATTTCTAGCCTAATTCCCTCTTAATTTCGGTACACTCATAATATGGGATCCATATTATTTTTGTCAATTTTGATTTATGTCACATGTCATATGTTACATAAATTTGTTGTGCATTTTTAACATATTAAAAATCAACGTATTATTAAAAAATACGTCACATACAAAAAATCGACTTAGTAATTCACAATTACTTGTACCAAAATATTTTACCATTTACAGATCACAGCAGATTGTATTTATAATAATTCATTCAATTTCAATTGTTTCTTTAAACATTAATTTCATCCGAGTAATGATACAATTCGATTAATCAGACCGTATCTCATTTAATCACATTTCAATGTGATACGTAAATTCTACTTCCAAAATCATCCGTCAATTTTTCAAGTAATTTAATTAACTCGTAACATTATACGATTAATTAATGTCAAACTCTAGTCAGCCAATCATTACCGATATATGTTGACCAGTTGACAGTAAAAATACTTCCCAATTGTATTCTTTAAAATGAGATTTAAACATGTGATCATCATGATCAACAGTCGTGATCGCATTATTGTCGGAGGACACATATTCCAACAATCTCCCACTTGTCCTCGACAAGTGTGCGTCACCAATTCTCTTGTCCTATTACTATCTCCCACTCAATGCAAGGTGTCTTTCAGGTCGTACTTGCAAGTGATCATATCGAGAGTGGTTTCCTCGATCTGGAGAATAACTGATTGACCGGACTTATCTATCATAGATACTTTCCGAGCGTGGCCACGCATTTCCAGTTCATTACTCCTCGAGTGGCCCTGAGATATTGTTATAACCCTGACTAGGGGTGGACAATTCCTATAGCACTCATTCCCTTCGACTAGCCACAGCCATCATAACCCAAAATATGCCCATTTGACCCCATTTACGAAAGTCGTAGTAACACAAATCAAAGTTAATCTGAAACTGTTCCATCTTAGGCGAATAGTCTTTAGTCAAAAGAATCGACTCATTTGAATACTATAGTAGCTCTCGCCACGACCAGGCTATATAAATTGCCAGAACTCTATAAGCGGTCATAAGGCCCGACAAAATGTTCCTAATAATCCGCCTATGTGATCGACTAGTCATCTCACATGACTCTATGGCACTTGAACTTGCCATCAATCGCATCACACTCTAGTCACTTCGAGACGTCACCTCATACAAGTGACTATGGGCAAATACTATGTTAATCCGTGTTCACTTTAACGGGGTTCAATTGTCACTACAACCCGTTTGGATGTAACAATGTATGAATTAAAGATGAAAGACAAATGTGATTATGAACATGAACAAAAACAACACTTTTATTTCATTTCAAAATCTAAAAAAAACTTGGTACACGTTTAAGTCCCATGGACGTAACATGTCCATCATGCTTAGCCTGCGATAAAGGCTTGGTGAGCGGATCGACTATGTTGTCATCCGTCCCAACCTTACAAATCGCAATTTCCTTTCTCTCAATGAAATCTCTTATTGCATGATATTTTCTATGTACATGTCTAGATCTATTACTAGACTTTGGCTCCTTAGCTTGGAAGATCGTCCCACTATTATCACAATAGAGAGTGATGGGATCATTGGCGGTAGGTACTACTTTTAGACCTTCCGTGAATTGCTCGATCCAAACGACTTCCTTGGCGCTTCGATCTTTCGCAATGTACTCACCTCCGTTGTAGAATCCGATTCTGACTTCCTTGAAGCTTCTCCAGCTTACAACACCACCATTGAGCATAAAAACGAAACCAGCTTGTGATTTCAAGTCATCTCTATCTGTTTGAAAACTTGAGTCCGTGTATCCATTAACACGCAACTCAGTGTCACCTCCAAACACTAGGATAGAATCCTTAGTTCTTCTCAAGTACTTAAGGATGTTCTTGACAGCAATCCAGTGACTCTCACCTGGATTTCCTTGATATCTACTCATCATGCTCAAGGCATACGAGACATCAGGACATGTGCATATCATGGCATACATGATTGATCCAACAACGGAAGCATAAGGGATCAACTTCATACGTTCAACATCATGGGGTTCAGAGGGAGATTGAGTCCTGCTCAATATCGTCCCGGTTACCATAGGTACCAAACCCCTTTTGGATTTGTCCATGCTGAACCGTCGAAGAATCTTATCAACATAAGACTCTTGACTTAGTGCCAATATCCTCTTGGATCTATCTCTATGGATCCGGATACCTAATATGCGTTGTGCCTCTCCTAAATCCTTCATTTCGAAGTGGTTACCTAACCCCTTATTAACAGAAGACAACATTGGAATATCATTTCCAGTGAGTAGTATGTCATCGACATACAAGATTAGGAACACAACATTGCTCCCACTGAATTTCATGTATAAACATGGTTCCTCAACACTTCGAGTGAAACCATTTTCCTTTATAACATGATTGAATCGATGATTCCAATTCTAGATGCGTGCTTAAGACCATAAATGGATCTCTTAAGCTTGCACACTTTGTTAGGATTTTTAGAATCAACAAAACCTTTGGGTTGTATCATGTACACCTCCTCTTCTAAATGCCCATTTAGAAAAGCGGTTTTGACATCCATTTGCCATATTTCATAATCATGAAATGCGGCGATCGCTAACAAAATCCGTATGGATCTTAGCATGGCTACGGGGGCGAAGGTCTCATCATAATGGAGACCTTGGACTTGGGTAAATCCTTTTGCCACTAGCCTAGCTTTGTAGACATCGTCATGTCCTTTTATGCCATTCTTGACTTTGAATATCCATTTGCATTGAAGAGGTCTTGCCCCTTTAGGCAAATCTACCAAGTCCCAAACTTGGTTTTCATGCATAGAATCTATTTCGGACTTCATGGCTTCAAGCCATAAGGAGGAATTTGGACTAGAGATTGCGGTCTTGTAGGTAGCGGGCTCGTCACTTTCTATAAGCAACACATCAAGTGTTCCATCTTCTTCGATAAGTCCCACATATCGATCAGGATGACGAGAAACACGACCCGTTCTTCTAAGAGGAGGAGGAAAAACCGTATTAGACGACGAAGGAACTTCTTCTTGCGCCTCTATCTCGGTTTGTGGCTCTTGAACTTCATCAAGTTCAAAATTTCTCCCACTCTGTCTCCTAGAAATAAAATCACTTTCTAGGAAGACAAAGATCGCGAGACACAAATACTTTGTTCTCTTGAGGCTTATAGAAGTAATAGCCTCTTGAGGCCATGGGGTAACCTACAAAAAAGCATTTTTCGGATCGTGGTGCCAACTTGTTGTCATTTTTAATTTTGACATAAGCATCACAACCCCAAATTTTCATATGGGATAGATTTGGAACCTTTTCTCTCCATATCTCATATGGAGCCTTTTCAGTTGCTTTGGTTGGACTTACGTTCAAAGATTTTATTGCGGTTTGTATTGCAAATCCCCAAAACGAGTTCGGTAACTCGGTTTGACTCATCATGGATCGAACCATATCAAGTAAGGTTCGATTCCTCCTTTCGGCAACACCATTAAGTTGTGGTGTTCCAGGTGGAGTAAGTTGTGATATAATACCACAACCTTTCAAGTGTGAATCAAATTCAAGGCTAAGGTATTCACCACCACGATCGGATCGTAGTGCCTTAATCCTTTTGTTCAATTGGTTCTCTACTTCGTTTTGAAATTCCTTGAATTTTTAAAATGCTTCACTCTTATGTTTCATCAAATAGATATACCCATATCTACTCAAGTCATCGGTGAAGGTTATAAAGTAGTCATAATTACAACGAGCGGTGATACTCATTGGTCCACAAACATCGGTGTGTATGAGTCCCAATAGTTCACTAGCTCGCGTCCCTTTACCACTAAAAGGATTACGAGTCATTTTGCCAAGTAGGCAATATTCGCATGTACCATATGATTGATAATCAAATGGTGTAATCACATTAGTCGAAATTAATCTTTTGATGCGATTTTCGTTTATGTGACCTAATCGACAATGCCAAATGAACGCTTCACTTGGGTCACTTGTTTTGAGTTTCTTTGATTGAATGTTAAAGATATCATTAGTCGGATTTGAGGTCTCTAAAATGTAAATGCCATTGATAGAGGAAGCTTGGCCTATATCCAAGTCGTTCCTTGAAATAGTACAACGATTGTTCTTAATGACAAAAAAAAAAACCGCCCATGTCTAGCATGGCGATTGAAATAATGTTTTTAGAGAGTGTAGGCACATAAAAACAATTATGTAAATACAACTCAAATCCGTTAGGCAAAGCTAAAACATAAGTTCCTTTGGATTCGGCCGCTACCCGAGCTCCATTTCCAAGGCGTAGATCCACATCTCCCTTGCTAAGCCTCTCCACATCTCATAAACCCTGTAAATGATTACAAAGGTGAGAACCACAACCGGTATCTAGTACCCATGTCGTAGTGGAAGTATAATTTATATCAATAACATAAATTTCTTTAGGAATTTTACCTTTTGGAATGATGATTCCTTCCCTTATATTTCGCAAATATACGGGACAATTCCTAAGCCAATGTCCCATGCCATAGCAATAATGGCACTCATCATTAACTTGCTTGAAGTTTTTGATTTTATTTTCCTTCTTCTTGAACCTTTTTCCCTTTGAAGCAAGAACTTGATTGCTTGAGCTCCCACTAGTTTTGGCATCTTTATCTTCCAGAGACAAAGATCCTATAGATTGTATGAGGTAGTCTTCCTGAGACGGATTCACACGTGGTCTAGTAGTAGTAGGTGGTTTAGAAGAAGTGATGAAGTTAAGGTTTCCATCCGAACCTATCCCAAAATGAAGTTCTCTAGTAGTGTCGAAATCATTGTTGGAGCAAACGTCGTCAAAAACATTGTGGTATGACTCGATAGTTATCGGTGCGGTAGCGTTTGATGGATTCATTGTAATGCACTACAAATATGGAGGAAAGGAAATATTAACATTTTGTCTTTTTAAATCATACTTGTAATTAAATTTAACAAGGTATGAGCATTTATATAGTTACCTCTACCCAACTATATGAAATGATTCCAAGACCCAAATTCATATTAACTTAGGGCACGGTGTGCCGAAATACCCTTTATTAACATAACTAGGTGGATTAACCTTTTAATCGATTCTACTCTTAGAACTCTTGGTCGATGATATTTACATTAATATTCATCTCTAGCCCGAAACACATCCGGAAATCGTCGTGAATACTTTTGTTGAGTACAACCCAAATTTCGAATAAATGTGTCCATTATCCAAACCCATATCAACTTAGGGCACGGTGTGCTGAAATACCCCTCATTAACATGAACTTGGTGGATTAACATTCATCACCCACTTCCCCTACGTAACAAGGTTTGTACCCCGGGGTAGCCGAGTGCACTCTCTCGCGAAATGGGTTTTCATGGTTTCTACTATTTGGTAAGGCTATGTCTCAATTAATTTTTTTAGCGAGAGGTCATGTCAATTTATTATCTATCACGTTTTAAGTGAACTAAAGCGGTGAACTACGATAATTTTAATTGACACGGTCGATAAACTCGATGAAAGAAGATGCATGTTTTAGTTATGGCAATTTAGCAATGCATGCGACATAAAATAAAATGCAAGCATAAAAATAAATAAATCCTAGTATGGCCTTTCCTAAAATAGAAAAACTATTTAACTATTACATATTCGGAAACCAACTCCATTGGTCCCTTGAACTTCGGTTGTGACACGCATCTCGAGGTAAAACCGTCTTTATGTATCGCCATTCTTGAAGAAATCCGTCTTTGGGAACTCCGGAATGAATAAAATTACATAATAAATTACATAATTTCCTATTATACATTTGTAACTAAAATAAAATAAATATATTAAATTACAAAACGGTGATACGAGATCACAATAAAATTACAACCGAATCGATATTCTCATACATTTCGGGAAATACCAATTAAAATCTAAGGCCATACTAAGTAAAATTACATAATTCAAAATTACATAAATTAAAATTATGACAATCATAAAGAAAATGCAGCATTATAATATGTATGAACATGCTCAATTTTATGCTAAATCGCCTTTAATTAGCCAATATCGTATATTACTCGGTTTTTACGGATTTGCGTGATTTCAACATTTTATAATCACAAAAATTACATAAATTCATATTTATGCATAAGTTAATTACCCTAACCTCTTAGGACTCAAAATTTAGTCTTCACTAATAATTTGACCATAATTAACTCATATTTATAAAATTGTTCATTAATGGACTAAAAATTACAAAAATAAGCTATAAACTTCAAATAAATCACAAAATTTCAAATAAATTCAAAATTTGAAATTTAAACTCATGAACATTCTGGAAAAATACCATGACACTCATAATGTTCAAAACCTTAGGTCAAAAAATTTCGAAATTTTTCCGGAAAAACAATGTTGCGGTTTATCGATTTTTTAATAAAATAATCATAAAAAACATGAGAAAAATTTTATTCATCAACTTTTGAATTTTAGATCTGAAAAAGATAATAAAATGCAACATTTGACGTTTTCCCTTAGTCATAGATTATGTTTTATTAATTTTTCACTAATAATGTCACTATTTATGCTATTTTTCTTCAAAAATCCATAAATCATGCAAAAAGACTTCACTATAGCCCATTATTTTACACACATCTTGTAAAATTGCATGTGACAACATATTAAATTTCTATGACCAGATTCGAAATTTAACTCATATTAACCTATTTTTCACCTAAATCCGAATTTAATAATGAAAAATCCATTTTTCGAGCATAACAAGTCCAAAAATTATGAAAATTTACAGGCTATCTCAAAATAATATATGTGACAACATATCCAAAAATCACTGGAAAATTCGAAGTATAGCTAATTTTAGACCGAAAATGACATTTTTAATCATAAAATCACATTTAAATGCCATTATTGTATAATATGAACAATAAAAATCCGTAAATTTAACCAAAATATCCTAAATCATTTTAGGACCAGAAATTTTAACATGCATGAATTAATTTCGTGATATATCTTAATAACACAAATTTTACAAGTTTTATATGTTAATCTTTATAACTCGGAAAAACTTTTAACCGATTTGCATGCAAACAACCATGGCTCTTGATGCCGATTGATGGAAAAGTAGATCTATATACTTAACATATTCATATATTATTTAAATTAATTTGTCATAAAATTAATAAAGGTCTTATGCATGCAAACTAATTAGCAAAATAAAGAAGAAATCACCCTTACATTATAATTTCGGTTCTTATGGGCACAAAAGAGATCTCCTTCTCTTTTGTTCTTGAGCTTTCCTTTTGGATGAACAAAGACCCAAGTGTAGGATCTCTCCCAAGGAATTATACCCAAAGCTTACTCTTAATTAAAATTAATATTATGAATACTAGTACAATATGAATTTTATAAGAAAAATGACCCAAAATGATTTTGGTTTGGTCTCCTAAAACCGGGTAGGAGAGGAGGAGAGGAAGAGTAATATTTTTATCTCTCTAAAAATATTTTTATGAAGTGAATGAATAAATTTTCACACTCATGCATGTAGTGTATATCAAAAAATAAGACAAAAATATAAATGATTGTGTTTTCCACTTATTTAAACAACACAATTTCTAGCCTAATTCCCTCTTAATTTCGGTACACTCATAATATGGGATCCATATTATTTTTGTCAATTTTGATTTATGTCACATGTCATATGTTACATAAATTTGTTGTGCATTTTTAACATATTAAAAATCAACATATTATTAAAAAATACGTCACATACAAAAAATCGACTTAGTAATTCACAATTACTTGTACCAAAATATTTTACCATTTATAGATCACAACAGATTGTATTTATAATAATTCATTCAATTTCAATTGTTTCTTTAAACAATAATTTCATCCGAGTAATGATACAATTCGATTACTCGCATCAGTATCTCATTTAATCACATTTCAATGTGATACGTAAATTTTACTTCCAAAATCATCCGTCAATTTTTCAAGTAATTTAATTAACTCGTAACATTATACGATTAATTAAATGATCAATTAAGAGTGTTGCCCTATAGGTATGACCTAGGGGGTCAACTGATCACCACCGTCGCAGACGACAAGTAATGTCAAACTCTAGTCAGCCAATCATTACCGATATATGTTGACTAGTTGACAGTAAAAATACTTCCCAATTGTATTCTTTAAAATGAGATTTAAACATGTGATCATCATGATCAACAGTCGTGATCGCATTAGTGTCGGAGGACACATATTCCAACACCCATGACACCCTAGTGCCTTTTATCAATTGTTTACATCCTTTTTAATTCATCTTGCTTGTTTACTTTCATTGCTTTTTAGTTTAGTGACCTTCTACATCAAACCCTAATTGTGACACCCCTTAAGACACCACTAGTTGCAATAGAAATCTCATCTCAATTCCCGTCCCTTGAGATCCGACCTTTACTTGCCTCTTTACTAATTGTAGAGTTGTTTGTGAAGTTATAAATTGTATTGTGGTCTAGGTGCTCCTAACGACAAGTAACCGAAAGATTTAGTCCGACCAGTCGTAATTAGGTGAGAGTCATTACAAAATTACTTCTTTCTATCGTATATAAATATATATTCACCTGTGCTTTTGTGCGATTTGAGCGGCCCGTGAGAGTCCAATTTGATAAGTCTTTATAGTTGATAATTCAGCAGTTTTTAACAACTTCATAACTCGTTTGCATGATTCATATTGCTATTTGATTGTTAGTGTTACATTAAATTGGTTTAGGCTATTCGGTTTGCATTTCGCTCTGAGGATGAAATCGTTCCATTAGGTCCTAAGATCAAGTCTAGTTCTTGCTTGGGGACAAGCAAGAATTTGGTTTGGGGAAATTTGATGCGTGTCTATAATATGATGTTTTACATCTTTATTTCCACGCATTTTATGTCCATCATTGATAGTTTATTCTACTATTTGCCCCATTTCGTCCATTTCTGCCTTTTTTGTGTAATATTGCAGAAATATTGCAGAAATGTGAAGAATCCAGCAGAAATCGAGCCCAATCCGTCCCTAAGTGCTTGGCATAGGATTTGACATGAAGGTTTGACTTGGGAAATGAACTTGGTGCACGTAGCAAGGACTGAAAGATAGATTTGCGAGAGTTTCAGAAGCGGATTACCAACTAACTTGGTCTATAGACTGACCTAGATGGTCTATAGACTGTCAGAATGCTGAACAGTTGACTGCAGGAAGAGGAGTCAGTCGATCGACTGAGGTCCATGGTCGATCGACCACATGAGCTCACGTGCAAGTTTTATTTTAAGTCATAAGCTTCTGATATTCTCGACCTTTAGTCGATCGACTGGTTGATATGGTCGATCGACCACTTATGCAATCTGACGAGAATTAAAAGATTTTAACCTAAGCCCATTTGTACATAGGTTGGGAGAAGGGTTTTACGTGACACTTATATATAACGTAACTCCTTCCTACTGCTTGAGATATATGGATTTTGGGAGAGATTCCGATACACACACCTAGTTTGTTCTACAGTTTTCATTATTTTTTTTAATAAAGTTCTTCTTTTGCATCCGGATTCGTTTTCTTGCCTTCCTTATTTCTGGTAATTCTTGTTCTAAATTTTAGTTTACTTTTATTCCTTCTTTATAGATTAGAATTGATTAGTTAGAATCCCTAATACCTAATTCTTTCTTTTATGCGGTTTTATTGTTCATTTAATTTAGTTATGAATTCTGTTGTTTTCATCTTTATTTTCGTTTCCGTTATTAATTCCAGTATGAGTAGCTAAATCTCATGCGCTAAGATGTGAGGGGATCCGTAGCGTAGATGGCGTAATTTAGGTGACCCTGATTCGGGTAATGATCGATCGACTGACATAGCTGGTCGATCGACTGGCCTCGTGTTAGATTAGCACTATTTTAGTTTATTAATTGAAATTTTTGACAAAATCGAATGCATGCGACTAGTTAAAAGCCTAGTATTTGACCAACCCATAAGATCGAGAGATAGGGGAGGGAAAATGGTTTAATAAATTGAGACGACTAAATTGCTAAGATCGAAAGATAAGTAATTTAGGCTTTAGGAATCACTATTCAGGGCGAGAGCTAGTTTTAGTGAGGCTTAGGGATTAGTAGCGTAGGCCGAAAGGAGCTACTAGTTAACTCGGACCGAGAGGACCTGTTATTTGCCCATCTTATATGATTATTTCAGAGTTACCTGGGATTACCGCCATCGCAGTTACAGTGAACCGATCGTCTTAGCCTTCTTTTAATCATTGTTTACATTTCTTTCATTATTTGCTTATTTCTCTTATGTTATTAGACTTAGTCCAATCCAAAACCCTCCAGAAATTCATAGACTGAAATTAAACAACTAAACTCCCTACCTCCCTGCGGATCGACCCTGTTACCACTAGCTTCTGTTAGTTCTAATAGGTGTTATAAATTTTATTTTTGGTGCACACAACGACAGCGCATCAGGGAGAATCCGTTCTCTACAATGGCTTTCCTGAGCCGATCTATGACTCCGTAGCTAAGGTCAAGCACTCGGGCATAAAAGTCTTTTAAGACTGCTACTTCATCCCCGACAACACCAAAGCTGCGCCGACCAAATCTGAGTCGACCCCTTGCCTGGACGGGCAAGCCGTCACTCCCCTCTTCGGGGAAGACAACATCAAGCACCTCGGTTATGAGGACATCATCAACATTGCTTTAAAGGATAACCAATCCGATCCCACCGCCTTAATCTCTGATACTGGCCCAGAGAAAGCTACACAAGGCTGGAGGAAAACTGTTAAGTGGACCGATCGCCAAGGCCGCATCCTCAAGGTCATAATTGGAGAAGGGCCTATGTTCAAAGAGGAAAGTGAAGAAGAGTCTGAGTCTGAGTCTGAGTTTGAGTCAGAGTCTGTCCTAGCTCCTAGCACTCTTGATGTCCCAATCAAGGTCCCATTTCCACTGTTTTATCACAAGCTTGTGGTTCGTTTAGAGGCTGAGTCAATTAAGGTTATCCCCACTCCCATGGAAGGTAGCAACCTGGAGCTTGTTCCAGGGGCCACCTCCTCTTCTGTGTCGCCTCTGAGTGCCCATGAGATGTCTGTCCTATCCGAGATTTTCCCTCAAGTCGACTTAATGAACGCTAAGTTTGCTTATGACTGGTCTTATTTTAACTGCAATATAATTCTGAACAAACATGAGGAATTTGATTTGAGTGACTACCCACATCACCTAGCCAAAGAACTTGACAAACGAGAAGATATGACCCCCATCATTGAGGAGACCAAACCTATTAACGTAGGGACCGATAACACACCTCAAGAACTTAGGATAAAGACAACCCTTGACCCCTCGGAAAGACAGCAGTTCATCGACCTCCTACACGAATACAAGGACGTATTCCCTTGGTCCTACAAAGACATGCCTGGGATCGACAGGGAGATTGCAGAGCACATGATACCCATTAAACCCAGAGCTAAACCCGTGAAACAAAAGTTGCGCCGAATGTGCCCTGAATGGGGCATGAAAATAAAGGAAGAGGTAGACAACAGTTCAAAGCCGGGATCATCAAAGTGTCTGAATACTCGTTCTGTGTGGCCAACATAGTTCCTCTACCTAAGAAAGACGAGAGAATTCGTGTTTGCGTCGACTTCAAGGATCTAAACAAAGGAAGACTACTTCCCTCTGCGAAATGTTGACATCCTCGTGGATAACACCGCCGGGCACGCCCTATTGTCATTCATTGACGGGTATGCTGGGTACAACCAGATCAAAATGGCTGAGGAAGACATGCACAAGACTGCATTCACTACACAATGGGGTACATATTGCTACACGGCCATGCCCTTCGGTCTAATCAATGCCATAAAAACATATCAAAGAACCACCACCACACTCCTACATGACATGATGCACAAGGAGGTGTAGGTATTATTGATGACATGATCGTGAAATCCAAGGAGCGGGACGACCACATCAGCGCCCTTCAGAAATTCTTCGCTCGCCTTCGGAAATACAATATGAGACTAAATCCTTAGAAGTGTGCATTCGGGGTCACCTCCGGAAAACTCCTAGGACACGTCGTCAGCAAAAGTGGCGTCGAGATTGATCCTACCAAAATGAAGGCTCTTCAACAAATGCCTCGGCCTAAGAACGAGAAGGAGATTCGAGGGTTTCTCGGTCAAGTCCAATACATCAGCCGCTTCATAGCCAAACTCACTATGATTTGTGAACCAATCATCAAGAAGCTTCGCGCCTCCGATCACACCGATTGGGACGACGACTGTCAAAAGGATTTTGATAGGATAAAGGAAATCATATCCAAGCCTCCTGTCCTCATGCCACCTCAACAAGGAATTCCGTTATCCTTATACCTGACTGTCACCGACACAACCATGGGAGCAATGCTAGCACAAACAGTCGACGGCGAAGAACGAGCCATCTACTACATTAGCAAAAAGTTCATCGGGTATGAGACAAGGTACACCCAACTGGAAATGACATGCCTTGCCCTGGTCTGGTCAGCAAAGAAGCTGCGGCACTACATGCTCAGCTACACGGTTCACATCTACTCCAAGATGGACCCGGTCAAATACATCTTCGAAAAACCCATACTAAACAGAAGGCTATCTAGATGGACGCTCATGCTATCAGAATTTGACCTCAAATTTGTACCCCTCAAGGTTATCAAGGGAAGGGCAGTCGCCGATTTCCTGGCAAAAAATCGCGTCAACGAGGATCCAACGACCGACACATGGTCACTTCCTGATGAAGACATTCTTTATGCCAACATCGACGCATGGGACCTATACTTCGATGGTGCATCAAACCTGAGAGACTTCGGGGTAGGAATCCTTCTAATTTCACCAGAGGGAGATTATGTTCCGATCTCAGTCAAGCTAGACTTCGCCTTCACCAACAATGTCGCCGAATACGAAACATTCCTCATCAGCCTACAAGCAGCCATAATGCTTGGCATTAAGAGACTGAGGGTCCACGGCGATTCGTCACTCATCATCAATTAGGTGTCCGAATCATGGAAAATCTGAAGCGACAGCTAAGCACCTTACCGAGCGAAAATCAATCAAGAGGCCAAGTTCTTCGACCAAGTCGACTACTTCCACTTGCCACGAGAGGAAAATAAATTTGCTCATGCCCTGGCAAAACTTGTCGTGCTCGTCAACATACCTGGCGACATGACCTCAATGCCCCTATGTGTCGAGAGAAGGAGCAAGCCAGCTTACATCTGCGCCATCAACAACGACGAGGAGAACCATGTCGAACCTTGGTACCAAGCCATTCTCAACTTCAAAACCAAAAACGAATTCCCTCCCAGCTAGCTCCATCAACAAAATCATCAAAGAAGGCACGGTTGGCCTTGCCAACCTCTCTATACAACAAATCGACGACCTCATCCTTACGAGATTTGGACCTTTCCTACAAGGTTTGAGCTCTTGACCACTTGACATAAGCGGGAGTCACCCCATGTCGTGGCAACGGGGTTTGGTACCTCCCAAATCGGCTGAGTGGCCCACCATCTTTCGAAGACCTCGACGAGCTCGGAGTTCCGGAAAATGTTCTCTTGGACGAGAGAATCTTGGCCAGACACCTTTTGTTGTCGCCCCATTTGCCTCATAAGCCTTCAGGGATAGATGAAGGAAGCAACCTTCAAACCCACCACCATCAAAGAACAAGAACTAGCGGCCGAAGCAGGCAACCCCGTGATGGACCTCAAGTGCCACCATGGCACTACCCAACAGATATGAGGACCACCCTCCTCCACCAATATCGAGGTCCAATAGGCCTCGGTGGATACAAAACTATCCGAGTACAATTTCTTCCTCATAGTGAGGTGACGGAAGGAGTAAGAAGAAGAATCGGCCGGAGGCTCTACATACCATAGCCTCTCCAATAACCATACTTGGAGGATCCTTGGAGATCTAAACGAGGGAGTTTCTCCATAAGAGCCCTTCTTATCAAAAGCTTAGATGATCTCGCCAAGCACCAACCATGATGGAGCTCTACCATGCTCCATTTGCTTAACTATATGCACAAGGGTCATACTACCATAACACTTTGACCCCTCCTTCTTCAAGGCATCAACAAAGAGGTATGCATGCACTAGGTAAAAGGCAGGAGCCCTTCTCCTAGAAACCCCCGAGACATTGACATCCAACCGGTTTGAGAAAATGTTGATAAATGCCACCATATCCACAGCATGGGGACAAAGCAGAAAGTTCACTTGACTTGTTGACAAGCCCAACATTGAAAAAAACTTCTCTTTGTAACACAACCGAGTCGGAGGAAGCACCGGAGTACAACCCGGCCGCCCACCAATGGCGCCTACTTGTTCGGCAACATGACAAATTTCACTTTTCGGGAAAACGAAAACATGATGTTTCGAATCGCAAAACCGAGAGCATGCTTCAAGAAAAGAGGATTGCACCTTGACTTGACAAAGCACCAACAATTGACCAACACCCATTTCAACGAGTTGATATTTCTAGGGAGGCGACAAATCTCGGCACCAATATCACAACCTATTTTCGAAAGCATCCATGAATAATTTTGTGGAAGAAAAGGAAAGGTTTTTGTGGAGATGTTTTTTGTATATCGGATGATGAAACAATGAAGCACAAACGACCCTATTTATAAAAAAACAATCAGCGCCTTTTTCCGAAAAAAGGGGAAGCTCACTTTCATCGCCCTTGGCCTCCGCCTCTTTGGGTTAGTCCTTAGTATCCGCACTTTGATTTGTCCCTATCAAATTGTGTTTCTTCCTGACACCTAGATTCTCTCACCTTAGGGCTCGCACCTCTTCGGGCCTATTCGGGGATTTTTGTGTTTTCTCACACTCACATTTTTTTGTTTTCGAGTTTTACGAAATCCAACACGGTTTCCATGACGCAGCTTTAAACATGCGGGGTTTTCTCTCTTTTTTTTAGGGGAGAAGGGCTAGTCGTCCCGATCCGCGACGGATCGTTTCCATGTCAGTCGAAAATTCAGAATTTTTTTTCGCTTTTTCGCATTTTTCCACAAAAATCGAGAATTGATAACACGACGTCAATTTTCTTCAAATATCCAAGCTCTTGCAAATCCAAGCTTTGATTTCACAAATATCAAATCAAATACACTCGCAAAAAATAAATCTATTTTGAAATTCATCCTTGACAGTTTGAGTTTTAGTTTTTCGACTTGCAAATCAATGTTCGGCAAAATTCGATGCAATTTAATTCAAACACGAGTTAATTAATCAAAATTTCAACTCAGTTTCTTTTGAAAAATCCAAACATGACGACCTGTCGTGGAGTATTCAAATTTCCTTTTCAAACTTCAAATTTTAAGTTCGAGTCATCGTGGTTATTTTTTGTTTTCATCAAGTGCTTTTGCGTGCTTATGTTTATGCATATGTGCTACCTGTTGCCTGTTTTCTACACTAACGATGTAGGAACTAATGCAAAGTTAAGAGAAATCAACCGCTGACCGTGCTTCTCCGAAACACAACACAAAAAAAATGCCAAACACAAATAAACTACAAGCCAAAAACACATATATACAAACTGCCTCACGCAAAATACATCGACACGCGCTTGATACAAACGACTGACCATACAAACATGATCAGGTACAAGTATTTATCATACAGACACTGGCCTAAAACAACGAACTGGGGCTATCCGCCACCTACCGAACTAAACACTCCCTATCCTTCTGATCGGAAAATAAAATGAGCAACATGGAAAAGAAAGGAGTAACCACGGAAGCAGAGGTAGTTACCATGACAATAATACCTTATTCCTACTCCATGACAAAAAGGGAAATAATACCTGGCAGATTTCGGACGACATGACATTCAGGAATTGTTACCCAGTGCATCATCCCCTACGTTAACCCCCAATCGTCGGAATTCGGCGATGAGAATCATCCATGACATAGGGCGCCATCTCGATGTTGAACCCCAATCATTAGAATTCTACAATGATCAAAGACGATAACATAGAGCAATGCACCCGTCTTGACCCCCAATCATCAGATGTCCGAATATCTATACACAATAGCCAATGATCAACATGTGATTAAAGGCTGGACAAAGGCCCCCTGGGAGAAACACAACTCGGCAAGGACAAGCCAACAATTGTCTCTCCTCCTCCAGGATCATTCTCCTTGTAACACCCCCAAACTCCAAGTGCCTTACCATGACCACTTAAGGCATGAGAATGCTACCATCATGGTTACCCGAGGTAATGTATATCAAATAGACAATAAAGAAACATACTTTAGTAAATAAATTTAAAGTGCAACATGTCCAAAGTCAAAACTGTTAAAGAAAATACAACTGTTCCTCAAACCTGTCAAACCAACAAAATAAAATGAATGTTTAAGACACAACGGAAGACTTCTAGACATCTCGTGGCAACTCAACCCAGCTATCCCATGCGCATCATCTTATACCTGCTCACCATCCCCGAATGGATCACCACAGATTTCAAAACATTTAAACCGGGGTCAGTTACTATTTACATAAAATAATACAACAAAAGCAATACTACAATCATCCCATCTCCATCACAACTCCACGCACTTGACTACACACTAAAGTGTGTAGTCATGCCATAATACCCATTGCAACAAGTATTCCACTCCGCCAGTGGGGGACCGCAGCCGTTCCCACCTAAGCCCCACTCATCTCATTCGAGTGATAACCCATGTTCCTTAATATGCACCCTCTGTGGCGGGTTCTATAGAGGGCGAATCAAGGGCGTGAAGCCCTCGCCTGTTTGTGGTTGCCCCTCTTATAACTAGACTGACCACCACCCTTGCTCTCAGTCTTCCTCTTCTCAGAACCCCTCTCCCTATTCTCCTTAGCCATCTCAACCAACCTCTAGGCTCTCCCGGTCCGCTCATACACTTCCTTAACATCAGTAAGGACTCGTACAGGCAGCTTTTCCTTGGTCTTAGGTGTCAAACCCTTCTCAAATCTCAACGCTAAGTTCTCCTGACTCAACCCCATGTCCTCTGCGTACCTAGACTTCTCATTGAACTTGTGGTAATACTCAGCCACAGACATCTCCGGATTCATTTTGAAATCATCAAACTCCTCTCTCAACTTACTACGGACATGTTCTGGAACAAACTCTCGACGTATAGCTTTCTTGAACTCACTCCAAGGTATTGCCGACATCCCATGTTTCACATATAGGTCTAAAGCACTCTCCCTAACCTTATCCCACCATTCCCCGGCCGCATCTCTCAAGTAGAACGCAGCTTGTTCCACTCTAAAGTCCTCAGGGCAATGAACCACATTAAGTATATTCTCCATCTCTCTGTGCCAATTATCAAGCAAGATTGGCGCGCCTGTACCCATGTACTCTTTTAAATTGAAACGAGCGATGATACTAATCTTAGCAAAATCCACCCCAGCCTCTTTATCCTTCCCAAACTTCTTTAAAGCATCTGTAAGAGAAAAGGTAAACATAAACACACATCCCACAGGTAAACATAAATACTCATCATCTTAGCCGTAGCATACAACGCAGTTATCTTTGGCGGAATCTTTGAACTATATAAGAGAAAAGGTAAACATAAACACACATCCCACAAATCAAACACGTATATGACCTGTGCAGAACCTACTCGATCGAGCAACACAACCTACTCGATCGAGTTGAGGCCACTCAATCGAGTTACCCACTTACTCGACCGAGTGCCTCGACTCCAAAACATGACGAGAAAGCATCAAAAACCTTACTCGATCGAGTTGAACTTGCTCGATCGAGTCCCCTTACCTACTCGATCCAAAAACAGTACACTGTCCAAAAACGATATACACCCCACTCGATCGAGTCCCTCATCCACTCGATCGAGTCATGCTGACTCGTATACTACCCACATGCTTAACTCAACACTTTCCAACCAAAATATATATATATATATATATATATATATATATATATATATATATATATATGTATATGTATGTATGTATATATATATATATATATATATATATATAACATACGTGTATATATAACAAATAACATCCTATTTCACATGTTTCTAATAAACCACATTAGAAATCATTCATCATGCAATTCCGTTATCCAATCAACACACATACTGATGTTACTCATCACCCTTCACCACAACATTTCCATCCTCCACATGCATTCATCCACCAATTCACACAACACATTTCTATATAGATATACAGCATACTTAGATAAACCGTCGCTCTGTTGCTACTTTGTAACCCCCATACTCCAAGTTCCTTACCAGTACTACTTAAGGCATGGGAGTGCTACCATCTCGGTTACCCGAGGCAATGTATATCAAATAAAAAATACAAAAATATACTTTAGTAAATAAATTTAAAGTGCTACATGTCCAAAACCAAAACTGTTAAAAAAAATACAACTGTTCCTCAAAACTGTCAAACCAACTAAATAAAATGAATGTTTAAGACACAACGGAAAACTTCTAGACATCTCGTGGCAACTCAACCTAGCTATCCCATGTGCATCATCTCATACCTGCTCAATAACTGTTCACCATCCCCGAATTGATCACCACAGTTTTCAAAACATTTAAATGTGGTCCAGTTACTGTTTACATAAAACAATACAACAAAAGCAATACAACAATCATCCCATCTCCATCACAACTCCACGCACCGGATTACACACTAAAGTGTGTAGTCCTGCCAGAATACCCATCGTAACAAATATTCCACTCCGCCAGTGGGGGACCGTAGTCGTTCCCACCTAAGCTCCGCTTATCTCATCCGAGCGATAACCCATGTTCCTTAATGTGCACATCCCCTCTGTGGCGGGTTCCACAGAGGGCGAATCAAGGGCGTGAAGCCACTCTCGTAAGTAACTCCACTGAGCCGAGGGCGCACCTCGCGAACCACAGACATACACTCACAACCAACTATATTATACAACAACAATCACCAATTACCAATTCCAACATGATACAATTCAACAACAATGATCAACCATCAACAATACTATGTAAATAATAACCGAGTACGGAAACCCTTCATGGAATAGCAACTACATGACCGTCACATAAGCAAATCAGTAATGTTCCTCTACGAATCCTCCTCCTATAACACATATTCATATAAATTATCACATAATCAACATAATACACCCAAAACCCCTAAATCTACCCAATTAGGATTTTAAACAATTTCAACGAAACATTAGAAAAATTATACAAGAATCTTACCCTTGACGCGACGAACTCAACGTTGTAAAGAACAAGACAATCCGACGATCCTAGCCCTTGGGATTTGATAATAACGCGACGGAAGAGAACTACGTAACTTCTTTTTCTTTTGAAAGGTTTTAGAAAGGTGAAAAATTGATTAAGAAAGATGACAGAATCCTTTTATACTAATCACGTTTTATTAACAAAACCCGGCTAAAATAACCCATAAGACTCACTTACTCGATCGAGTAAGTCAATTACTCGATCGAGTGACCCTTACTCGATCGAGTACCCATTAGGTGGCCTACTGTTTCGTATAAAAACATACTTACTCGACAGAGTAAGCCCCACTCGATAGAGTACCCATAGACATATAAAACCGTAATATGACACTCCTCCTCTAGAGCCTCGGCAACGGACCTAGTGGGCCCAGAACACTCCCCTGCAATCTGGACAATACAAAAACGTCAGCCGAAATTTCGGGATTACGACGGCATAAAACAGACAAATCCAAAAAAATAAACCACCTTCAAATACAAAACGGAACAATGGCAAACCCGCCCAACCCTATCCAACAAAAACACTCCACAAAAATCGCACAAAAAACGACTCGCCCTTCTTTTCAAGCAAAAAACTAGTCAAAACAACAAAAAAATTTCATTAACCATCCAACACTTCAAGGCCCACACAAGGCCCGCAAAACAACAAAAATTCTCGACAATACTGGGTATTTTTCAGAGCTCAAAAAAGCAATTTTACACCAATTCGGGCACAAACAGGTCAAAAATTCAAACTACGACCATAACAAAACAACGAGTTTTAATCACGTCTCAAAGTGACCTAAACTGTTTTTAAGGTCCATTTTAAGACAAACTGGCTCAATTTGAGCTCAAACAGACGCTTATTTCGTCAGACATAAGACCATCTCAAAAGGGCAAAAATTCAAATTTTGTCCACAACTCCCAATCAAAGGTTCAATATTACAAAGATGGTCTTCCCCGACTACAACGCAACCTAGTGGGGCATACAACTCAAGCGAACAAACATGGCATTGTGAAATAAGACGGTTTTCCGTCCCATTCACATTTTTCGAGCCTAGGAAGCGGGAACGGGGACCAAAGTGCAAACTAAAAGCACCCCTATACTCCTAAATAAGTTTCTAACCTAATGCAATCATCAATTTCACTCGAAAAAGGGCTAAACAAAAGCGCCAAATCAATTTTCGAAGGGTTAGGGTTTCGCCCTAATTCAATCAACGAAAAGACAAACAAATTCAAATGGATTCAAGAGGATTTACATACCTTGAGATGACATGATGATTATAGCACGAAAATAAGCAAAGAATCAGATCAAAAATGGAGATTTTATCGGGTTTTTGTGATGATTGTCGAGGAACACGATGATAATGAGGAGCAATCCCACCTCGCATCATCTTACAGAAAACAGGGAAGCCCTCTTCCCTCGCAAAAGAGCTCACGCCTCAATGAGGCACTCCCTGCTTTATTCAGCGGAATTTTGGGCTTTTGCCTAAATCCCACACAAACTTCAAATCTTTCGATGATGGACTTAAAAATCGTCATTCCTCAAATACAAAAACAAAATAGTGAAATTCAAATTTACTGTTTTCACAAAATCTTCAACGACGGAATTAAAAACCGTCATCTCTCAAATACAAAAACGAAAGAGTGAAATTCAAATTCGCTATTTTCTCAAAATTTCAACGGCGGAATTAAAAACCGTCATTTTTTCAAATGCAAAAACAAAATAGTGTAATTCAAATTCACTATTTTCACAAAATTTCAAACGATGGCATTAAAACCCATCATTTTGAAACAAAAACAAATAGTGAAATTCAAATTCGCTATTTTCACAACATTTTCAAACCACGAAAACAAATAGTGAAATTCTGATTCGCTATTTTAAAAATTCAAAACAAATGACATTAAAAACCAGCACACCTTCAAACAGAATAGTGAAATTCACTACTCTCCACAAATCTCAAATCATGGGCAGATGAAATTAAAACTGTTATCCCCAAACACACATCAAATGGCAGAATACACATTTGTCCTTTTTCGACAAAACAAACGGCAATAAAGATCGTTACCTCCCTTCGAGATTCAAAATCGCCGCCAACCACGGAACCACGCTCACGAGCCTATCCCTTTCCGGCGCCACAAATGTCCGATATAAACACTGAGATTCCCCAGTAGGATATCGGAGGCTTCCTCACAGAGCCCGCTAACTCGATCGACTTCTCAAAATAGGCTCGTCCAACACGGCTACTTCCCAAAGTCGATCATTTTTCCTTCAACATGGCTGGCGAGTGTGGATACCTCATTTCTACACCTCCCGCCAACCAGCCAATGATGATTGAGCCGCATGTTTGATACGTGGAACGATTTTATGACAGTCCATAAGTTCATCGACAATTGATATCTCAAACACTCAAGTCAACCCCTGGGTCGTCATCTACGCACTGATACGGCCGTTTTGACAGTAATTAAAGTTCATTTGGAGTCCGGGTCAAAAACCGCTTTATTTTCTAAAAACTATTTTAATGCGGAGTCGGAATATTCCGGAATGTTCTAAAATTCTCAGGATATTTATTCCTATTTTAAAATTAATATTTTAAGTAAATATCTTCCGTATATTGTGTTTTATGGAATAAGGAAGTGTATATCTACCGAAATTCCATAATAAAACGCGGAAATCTTTCTTGCTGAGGAGGAAACCTCCAGGGAGATGACGGAGCAGTTGTTGCGCCTCTTCCAAGGGTCGCAGTGGCTGCTGCGCCTCTTCTCCGACCCTCTTTTCACACTTTTTCAGAATATTTCCATGATTTGTTTCCAAATCCGTGTCATTCCTAAACTCTTCCGTATGTTTAGTATAAATAGAGGCCTTCGGCCTCCATATTTGGCACCTGAGTGTTCCGCTCCGTCTCTTTTCTCTCTTTTCATTCTAGACTACGCTATTGCTTTCGACGCCTAAGTGCTTGATCAATTGACCACGTAAGCTCAGATCATTCTGAGTCCGAGTCACGTTGCATAGACCGACCAATTTACCAACTCCACCTTTAATCAACCTAATAAATTTACTAAATCCTCTAACGAGGGCACTTTCCATGCATATTCGAGTCGAGCAATCACTAAAAGATAACTTTAATCAATCTCGTTTTGTCAAACAAGTGAGTGATACCCGTCGTGAGGTGTCAAAAATAAATTTATAATCTCCAACTACAATTATAGCTAGCGGCAGTCGGGTCGAACCACAGAGAGGCAGAAGTAATTTCTAGCTGTTTTAAATTCGGTCTAAGGTAACAATAAAGTGGGGGGGGGGGTTGATTGGATTTGGTCTACAACTAATAGCAGTAAAAGAAATGTAAGCTAATGAAATATATGAAATCAAGTATAAAAAGAGGTACTAGGATGGTCGGTTCGTTATAGTTTAGTGCGGCAAAGATACTAAACAGGTCTAAATCAAACACATGAGGCGGGAAATAAAGAGGTCCTCTCGGTCCACTCTTAACAAATAGCATCTTTCGATCTCGCTATAGGTCCCTAATATCACTAATACTAACTTTCGTCCTGAAAAGTGACTACGGTCTAAACTTTACCTATCTTGCGATCTCAGCATAGTTTAGTCATTTTAATTGGTGATCTAACAACTGTCCCTATCTCTCGATCTAATGGGTCAGTCAAATATTAAGCATTCAACTAGTCGTGTGCACTCGATTCGTCGAATAAAGAATAAAAACAATTAAAACGAAAATAAAAACCTCACGTGGTCAGTCGATCGACCAGGTATGGCGGTCAATCAACCGACACGCGATTCAGGCCGTGTTCATTCTACGCCGCCTACACTATAATTCCCCTACATCCTAGCACGAATAATTTAGCTACTCATACTAAGAATGGTAACAACAATAATATTGATGAAATAAACAGAAGAATTCATAATTAAAACTACGGAACAAAAGGCTAGCATAAAACGATAATTATGGTTTCGGGAACTAACTAACAATTCTATATCTATGAGTGCAATAAAGATGAACTGAAATAAGAAGAATACCAAGATCGCAGAAGAATTGTAACGGAATGATTGAAAGCACAAACGAAAATCCAATGCGAAATAATATCCCGAACCCTAATTATTAAAGCTAATGAAAACTGAATGTAAAACTGATGAATTTCTGAATAAAAACTAGATGCTTGTATATGTCGAACTAGGTTACGTTATATAGAAAGTATACGTAACATAATTCCTAAACCTAATAACTCATGGGCTTGATAAATCTCGATCTTTTAATTCTCGTCTGGAATAGCGTCTTGGTCGATCGACTGAAGTGACCGGTCGATCGAATGAATAGCAGTGTACAGTAGCCTCTGGAACCCGATGGTTGGTCGATCGACCGAAGGTAGTGGTCGATCGACTGCTTTAGCTGCTACTTGACTTCTAAAATCTCGTGGATTTGTCTTTTGGGCCTTGGGTTGCGCACCAAGCTCGTTCCTTAAGCGAATACTTCACGTCAAATGCAATGCAGGATACTCGAGGACGGATTTAGCTCAATTTTCGCTAGATTCTTCACATTTCTGCAATAATGTACAAAACATACGAAAGTAGACGGAAATAGGAGAAATGGTAGCTTAAACTACACAAATGAGCTCTGAAATGCGTGTAAAATGGGATGTAAAACATCATATAAAAGACACGCATCAAACTTCCCCAAACCAAACCCTTGCTTGTCCTCAAGCAAGAACTAGACTCGATCCTAAAACCTCTTGGAACGAGTTCAATCTCAGAGCGAATTACAACATGTAAAGCCTAAACCAATTTAATGCAATAACCAACAATCAATTAGCAATATGAATCATGCAAACGAGTTATGAAGTCGTTCAAAAACTGCTGAACTGTCAACTATAGAGACTTATCAAATCAGACTCTCACGGGTCACTCAAATCACTCATAAGCACAGGTGAATATATATAAGAGGATAGAAAGAATTCATTTTGTAAAGACTCTCACCTAACTGCGACATATAAGAACATGCCTGCAATATAATATGAAAATAATCTCTACAACCGTACATATGCATTCCAACCAAACAGATGACCATGACACATGCCGAAGTATATAAATGGAAATGTGAGGTATGGGTAAGAAGAGGCAAAACATTTTATGGAAAAGTGGAGGTACAGGTGATCTAGCTAGTACCGTAACAGAACCATGCGACAATATCCAACTTCTTGCTCATAATCAATCGAAATGGTGCTATAGCAAGCACAAAACTCACAATCTCCAGTATAATAGTAATCAACTAACTCCCCGTAAGATATGAATTACATGGGAGCAAAAATCGCCATAAGATAAAGCTTGAATTATGCGAAACTGATTTCTTTTCTTTCTCTCGAACCTCAGTCGATCGACCTATGGTGCCATTCGATCGACTGCTTCAACAGTACAGAACCTCTTTTTCTCTTTTTCGAAATATTTTTTCGTTTCTTTTTTTTTCAACTTTTATGTTTCTTTCTTTTGATTCCTTCTTTTCATCTTCCCAACAACATCTCAAACATGAGCATATGCCAACAAAAATGTAGTAACAATCCCGAAAACTAATATACTAGCTTGACAAGGGCAGGCTATATGTAGGATGTAGTAATGGGACAAAAAGGCTATTTTTGGCAGTGTGGAGCTTATGGGCAAAACGAATAAAGGGAAACCTCTACCACATGTGTCAACAAACCACAAACCGAATGCAGACAGGTATTAAGCAGATTAAGTTCATATTTATGCACATTAATGTAACATGTCTCATAAGGAGTACTACTCGCATTCCTAAATAAACCGGTCATAGATGTCACCAGTTATAGGCTCTAAATCTCAGAAATATGATGTAGTTTGCCAATTTTCAAAGTCAAGTCTCAAGTTCAGCAAATAAATTAACGAAAACTCGTAGGTATGCACTTATATGATTCTACTAATAACATGTTAATCAAGCAAGGCTTAGGCAGAACAGATGCAAATGCTATGTCGTCATTGAAATACTACCGTTCCGACTCGACCTATATGCTAAAATAAACGTGCATTTTTTTGAAATTTTTTAAATTTGTTTCAATTTTTTTGAATTTTTGTATATATAAGAGAAATGAAAAAACAATGCAAAACAGAATGTAAACGTGAATGCAAGCAAATGATATGCGACGCAAAACCCTTCCCCAAACCAAATCGCACAATGTCCCCATTGTGCAAAATCATATAATGAAGATAAGAGAAATGGAAATTTGCGAGAAAATAAACAAATAAAAATGACATGAAGTGGAACTCGGGAACTCACAAGACTTTAAGCGCAGCAAAGGAAACCTCCCTAAACCAGCGTAAGCTAGGAGGTTTCAGTAGCCAGCAGTGGTATTATTAAGTTCCTGAAAAGAAAACAAAGTACCACGCATAAAATCGAGAAGGACAATAATGAAGCGGTATTATGTGCATGATTTAGTAAAATAGATAAAATAAATAAAATGACGGAAGATAAAGTGGAGTAGAAAACTCCCTCAATTCCGCAAATCGACCAAACATAGCAGGAGAGAAGTCGTGAACAAGTACAGCAGCGCATGGCGGTCGATCGACCATATCACTCAGTCGATCGACCAAGGTGAATGGAACAGTAGCTCCGGGAATTGCAGACCGGTCGATCGACTATACAGCCCAGTCGATCGACTGAAGATACTGCTGTAACTTCTTATTCCTTCATATTTGCTCAATAACGTGAGCTAATGAGTTCTAAAAACCTGCAAATGCACAGTAATACGCGCCCAAAATCGCGCAAAACCCAAAGTAAAGCCTAAAGCGTATAAAATCCTAAGCAAGCAAAATAAAATGCGAAGTTTCGCGCACACAAAAGCGATAAAAAGTGTCTAACAAAAGCAAATAAAATGTTTGTAAAAACATGTGATCAACTAGTAGTTGATCAAGAACGGCCACGGAATGGCCCACTTCGTCGGCTTCTGGCAACTAGAGGTAGCCTCAATGGTGCTTATCTCATGAGCCGCACCCTTCTTAGCTTCCATGCCCGTATGGCTCAACGGATCAACACTTCCATCATCTCCCCAGTCAATGATCTCTTCGGACTCGTCAGAATCTAAATCGGACTTTCTCACTTTGACCGGTTCGTCATCAACTTCCTCATCAGTGGCATAGCTAAGGCAACCAAGACCTCCTCTTTGAATGATCAGCTCCTTCACAGCTAGAGTGACTTGCAGCTCTTCCTTCCCCAAACCAGCTCCTACAATATAAGAAATAGACAAATCTTCCTCCAATTTGCTCCCAATCTGGGGCGGAGGGGTTACAACAGGAATAGAGATAGGCATATCAGGAAGCACAAAGTACGATTTCTTGTCGGAAACCGTATTACAAGTCACAGGCCACATGGGGTCCTTCTTCTTAGCCGGCTGGGCAAAGACAATAGAATGCTTTCCCACTTTGAAGGTCAAGGTTCCTAGACCGACATCTATGACTGCACCAACAGTGTGCAGAAATGGCCTACCCAAAAACAATGGGAATATGGGCATCCTCAGGCATGTCAAGTACAACGAAATCGACGGGGAAGAAAAGCTTCCCTATTTGGACAAGAATGTCCTCTAAGACTCCTATTGGCTGGACCGCAGATCAGTCAGCCATCTGTACTATCATGTCTGTCACTGCGAACCTAGTCAATTTGAGCTTCCTAGCAAGACTCAAGGGCATGACGCTTATACTAGCTCCTAAGTCACATAATGTCATCTCAATAAGGAAGGTACCTATATTGCAAGGAACAGAAAAGCTACCCGGGTCCTCTAGCTTATGGGGTGCAGTGTGAGACAAATAAGAGCATGACTCTTTGGTTAATGCGACAGTATGCACATTTTTAAGTGACTTTTTCTTAGACAAAAGTTGTTTCATGAATTTAGTATAGGCAGGAACTTGATTAACTAACTCAAGGAAAGGCACTTGTACATTTAAGCTACGAATAAATTTTTCATATTTATTGAAAGATACCTGTTCCTTCGTCGGCACTAGTCTTTCCGGATATGGGGCTGTAAGAAGTAGCTTAGCCCTCTCCTCTAAATCGCGTATGCCGGTATCCGTGGACTTAGGCTGGAAGTCCACTACTTTCTCCTTGTTGAAGCTTGAACCCTCTTCAGACCGTCTCAAATGTGAACCATTGATCGACATCGGGTCGTACTTCGGAGCCGGGACTGACCCATAAGCACTCGGGTCTTTCCCCAATATTTTCGGGACTGTCGTACCCCGAAACAAGTGATCCCTCAAGTTGTCGAGCATCGGAGGACGAAAAATCTCACTATCAGCAGTGATCTCAGTCGATCGACCTGTGATGTCAGTCGATCGACTGAGTTGAACAGACCGTAAGCTTCAGAACCCGCACTTCGCCGATCGATCGACGGGTATGTCGCCGATCGATCGATATACCTGGTAGACGCCTTTTTCTTTCCTTTGCTCGTTCCAACTTTGTTTTGACTCGGTTTTGCCTCATCTTTTGCAGCATCATCCTCGACCATAGCAGGCCCCTCCAGGGTGGACCCACTCCTCAAAGTTATGGCATTTAGGGTCTCCTTCTGGTCAGTTTGAGTCGGTAAGTGTCCAGGAGCTCGAGTGGTACTCTTGCTAGCCAATTGAGCAATTTGGCTCTCTAGCATCTTCATCCCGGCCTCTCTAGCTTGGGACTCCTTCAGCAATAAGTTCTTCAACTCGGTGAACTCGGAATTTTGGGATTGTTGCTGCTGCGGCACATATGGCGGTTTTTGATATGGTTGTTTGTGAGGGGGCACATAAGCTTGCTGCTGCTGCTGCTGCTGTGGAGGTTGAGTCGGATTCAGGACATTCTGGCTACTCCACCTCAAGTTGGGGTGGACATTCGGCTCATAGTACGTGTTTGTCTGCCTATAATGTTGAAAGGCTGCGCAAGACTCGAAGGGGACAGAACAATTCTCTGAGACATGCCACTCAGCTCCACATCTTTTACAGACGAAAGGACCGTCTGAAACAGTATTAACATGGTACATCCCTCCTTTAGAAGCTCCTCCCATCTCATATTTGTCAAACCTTGCAGTGAGAGCTTCTAGTGCAGCGACAGAGGAGGATTCAGCAACTCTCCTCTGGTTTCCTCTCGAATTCCCATATTCAGCCTTATGAGTGGCCAAATCATCAATGATCTTCCACCCCTTAGTCTCTCCTATGTTCTCAGCAAATCGACCATTGGCTGCAGCATCCAAAATAGCCCTCTGATCGTCATACAGCCCATTATAGAACTGATTGCAAAGACTCCATTTTTCGAACCCATAGTGCGGTATGGTTCGCACCAGTTTCTTGAAACGGACCCATGCTTTATGAAAGTTCTCATCAGGCCCCTGTTTAAAGCTCGTGATCTGAGCTCTAATGGCATTCGTCTTCGAGGCAGAGAAGTATTTCTTGTAGAATACCAAGGCCAAAGAATTCCAATCGGTGATCCCATGGGCAGCTCCATCCAGATCTCTATACCACTCTCTTGCAGCATCAGGAAGAGAGAAAATGAACATGGTCTCCTTGATCTGGTCTTGGGTCACACCGGTCGGCGGGGGTATAGAGCAGCAATAGTCAATAAAAATCTCCATATGCTTGGCTGCATCTTCATTTGCAGCTCCCCCGAACTGGTTTCTCTCAACCAGGTTAATATAGGAAGGCTTCGGCTCGAATTTCCTCGCCTCCCCGGGTAGTTCGAATCCTTTGTAGAGATTCGCCGCTGTCGGCTCTGAGTGACTAGCAATGGTTGCTTCTTCAGCCATGACTGGAATTTCTGGAGAAGTGACTGTCTCAGTTGAAGAAATAAAAGCAGAAGATGTAGGTGGATCTTCCTCGAACAGAGCGTTCTCGTAGTAGCTTGACAGAGTACTCAGCTCTTCCTCTGTCGGTAATACCCTTTCTGATCGTCTCAACTCGCGCAAGGATTTCTCGATCTCAGGATTGAATGGTACTAGATCCCCACCCTGTGACCTGCGCATAAGAAGAAACTACAAAAAAAAAAATAAGAAAATTTTAAGGAACGGAAGTCCCTTAAACTAAAGAAAGACTAAAAATAAAACAGCTAAAAATTAGAACAATTGCCTCCCCGGCAACGGCGCCAAAATTTGATACCCGTCGTGAGGTGTCAAAAATAAATTTATAATCTCCAACTACAACTATAGCTAGCGGCAGTCTGGTCGAACCACAGAGAGGCAGAAGTAATTTCTAGCTGTTTTAAATTCGGTCTAAGGTAACAATAAATTGGGGGGTGGGGGTTGATTGGATTTGGTCTACAACTAATAGCTGTAAAAGAAATGTAAGCTAATGAAATATATGAAATCAGGTATAAAAAGAGGTACTAGGATGGTCGGTTCGTTATAGTTTCGGCGGCAGCATACTAAACAGGTCTAAATCAAACACATGAGGCGGGAAATAAAGAGGTCCTCTCGGTCCACTCTTAACAAATATCATCTTTCCATCTCGCTATAGGTCCCTAATATCACTAATACTAACTTTCGTCCTGAAAAGTGACTACGGTCTAAATTTTACCTATCTTTCGATCTCAGCATAGTTTAGTCATTTTAATTGGTGATCTAACAAATGTCCCTATCTCTCGATCTAATGGGTCAGTCAAATATTAAGCATTCAACTAGTCGTGTGCACTCGATTCGTCAAATAAAGTATTAAAACAATTAAAACGAAAATAAAAACCTCACGTGGTCAGTCGATCGACCAGGTATGGCGGTCGATCGACCGACACGCGATTCAGGCCGTGTTCATTCTACGCCGCCTACACTATAATTCCCCTACATCCTAGCACGAATAATTTAGCTACTCATACTAAGAATGGTAACAACAATAATATTGATGAAATAAACAGAAGAATTCATAATTAAAACTACGGAACAAAAGGCTTGCATAAAACGATAATTATGGTTTCGGGAACTAACTAACAATTCTATATCTATGAGTGCAATAAAGATGAACTGAAATAAGAAGAATACCAAGATCGCAGAAGAATTGTAACGGAATGATTGAAAGCACAAACGAAAATCCAATGCGAAATAATATCCCGAACCGTAATTATTAAAGCTAATGAAAACTGAATGTAAAACTGATGAATTTCTGAATAAAAACTAGATGCTTGTATCTGTCGAACTAGGTTACGTTATATAGAAAGTATACGTAACATAATTCCTAAACCTAATAACTTATGGGCTTGATAAATCTCGATTTTTAATTCTCGTCTGGAATAGCGTCTTGGTCGATCGACTGAAGTGACCGGTCGATCGACTGAATAGCAGTGTACAGTAGCCTCTGGAACCCGATGGTTGGTCGATCGACTGAAGGTAGTGGTCGATCGACTGCTTTAGCTGCTACTTGACTTCTAAAATCTCGTGGATTTGTCTTTTGGGCCTTGGGCTGCGCACCAAGCTAGTTCCTTAAGTGAATACTTCAGGTCAAATGCAATGCAGGATACTCGGGGACGGATTTAGCTCAATTTCCGCTGGATTCTTCACATTTCTGCAATAATGTACAAAAAATACGAAAGTAGACGGAAATAGGAGAAATGGTAGCTTAAACTACACAAATGAGCTCTGAAATGCGTGTAAAATGGGATGTAAAACATCATATAAAAGACACGCATCAGTGAGTCTGAGGGTGTGAAATCCCATTTTATTATCGTACTTTTATTTTATATTAATTAATGTAGATCTATATCAAGAGCACGTTCGAAAAGCAATTTAAAATCCATCTTTTAAAATTGATTTCACAAAATAGCGGAAGTCAGACGTCTAGAAGAAACGCAACAGCAGCTGCGCCTCTTCCAGAGGCTGTTTGCTGCTTCTGCTCTTCTTCTTCTTCTTCTTCTTCTTCCTCGACTTCCTGCGAGTTTCTCTTTTACTTATTCTTTCGTTCTTTTTTGTTGTTTCAGTACATAAATCATGTTTTAACAACTCTTTTTTTATTATAATGCTTAATTCGTCCTTAATCCCGAGTAATTAGATACTCGCGGGTTTTCGCCGTTTTAATTCAAAATCGATTCTTCTGGGTTTCGACTTGTTCATGTCGAGGTTCCGTAATCCTAATTTGATACATAAGTTTTCTTTCGTCTTAGTTTAATCTCAAGTTTTGCTTTTTTGTATTTCCGACACGAGTGAATCATAATCATGTAAATCGCTGTAATTTCTCGTTTTAATTCGTTTTATGACTTGCCCAGATGCATATAATTGGTTAAAACACTTCAACTCGAGTCTAATATCGATAATTCATGTTAAATTTATCAACGAACAATAACAATGTTACGGTTCTGACTTCACAACCATAGCCCAGTTCTAGAACAGACGCAGGAAGTGCTGCGCCTTTTCTAGAGGACGTAGCAGATGCTGCACCTGTTCTAGGTTGGTTTCTGTCTCTGAATTCTTTCTCGCCTTGACGTAGCTCCTAATTACGGTTTAAATCAACTGTTATTCGTATTATCACATCTAATCTGACGTATTTTCGTATTTTAATTCTAAGTTTATTTTCCTTTTATTTTCTTCTTTGAAATCCCGTTTTTGAGCATGCTTTTGACTTAGATCAAATAAACCTTGTAATATTTGTAATTTTAATTATTTTAATTCATTTATTATTATTACGTACTTCCTCCATTCAACTCCACTCTACCTATTTCTATTTTCTACACTATTCACAAATACATATTCAATTTCAATTTTCTCTCAATACATAAGTGAAAATACATTCATGTGGGATCTTGTTTGATTCGTCTTTACGAGTATATTAAAAATATCTAATTTTTATAATTTTTGCAAATACGTAGCTAACGATATTTACCGCGCAAAATACGCATTGGCAAACGTGAAAAAGCAAAGTGGTAGAATGGAGTTGAATGGAGGAAGTATGATTTAATTGTATAGCATTCACATGTATTTAATCTAACATCTACTTCGACCAAATTGTTTGCTAAACACGTGTTAACCGACATAGTCTAATTTCACATGCTAGAATCAATCTATGTTTGTTGCATTGCATGCATTACATCGACGACATATTAAAAATGAACAACTTCCCTAATCATTAGTAGAGGTCGTTATCGAGGCGGGAGGGATTAGGTGTTCGAATTAAAGAGCTTTCTAATACGTATCCTCACCCCTTGCTCCAGTTATCTCTGGACATCCGTGTCCATTGGCATCTCAAGAGTCATTCTGGACATAGAATGCTAAGGGTGACGAGTTCTTAGTGTTCATGTCATTTTTTTGTGTCTTCGCATGACATGAGGTATTCGAACGGTTTCAAATGTTTCCACAAGAAATTGGTGGTGACTTCACAAATGCAGGCTTATTCAACCTTTCATCGGTTTCAATGCCTCACCAATCGGTAACGGCCCATGACGTGCTTTGGCAAACCAAGGTTCCGTGGGAGACGTGTCGTCGCCTCAAAAACAGAGACGAACGCGCGGGTGTCCCATGTCCACAGTTTGGCGACTCCACAAGGGATGATACACTTACATGTTACCCAGGGTGAAACTTGAACAAGGTTAGGGAATAGTTTATATGAGACAGTTGTCGATTTTCATTACTCGACCTTCTTAGGTCGTTTGATTTGGTCTTCCTAGACCCTAAACCAACCCATTCGATCAATCGTCTTGTCCGGACGGTCCATATTCCTATCTTCGCCTAAAGATGGATAGCGATTGACGTCAACCATACCGTCGTACATACTCATGTTTATATCGAGAGCTTTCACTACTCGAGGAAATGGACTAGCAACCGACCTTACTCATGTTTAGCACTGACCTCTCCACTTACCAGGGTTTGATTGCTTGGTATGCCAACCCATCTTTTCAGCCAAAACCCTTTAAATACACTCAACATACCGTTATAATGCCCATATGTATGTATGTATGTATCATATACGTGATCACCATTTATAAATGAAACCATGACGAAATTTTGTAAAACCAAAACCATTTTCAAAATGTAAACATTTTCAAAAATGGCCTAAAACAGCGCAAAATAAGCCGAAACTCTGTCCAAATGCCAAGTCAAACTTCGGGCCTCAAACCCATTCCAAAACTCACTTCGAGTCAGCACTCTTACAACTATACTACAGTTTTCTAGGACAAACATTTCAAAAATTTGTCATTTTCGAATCCCACTTGACACAGTGGCACACACCCACTTCACAAGTCAAGTCCTTTTTTGAGTAAGTTTGCGAAGATGGTCGATCGTGTTTTAATTCGTCGTCGATTTCTTATCCTTAGTCAAAATGGTGGGAACTACTCAAGGAAGCATTAACGGTCGATCCGAACAACCCACAAATGGTAATAATCAAATCCTAGCTACACTCCTTCGTCTGCAAATAAGCCAAGACCAAGCTTATGCTCGCCTTAATTCTATCGAAGGCCGTATTATCGCTGTAGATGCTAGACTTCCTCCTCCAGAGGGTCCCATACCCGACATGCTCATACAAGATAATTTTCCACCCTCTGCACAACCAGAAGTCAATCTTCCACCAGGTCCTACTGAAGTTGAAAAGCGACACCAGTATTAGGAAGAGCAACTAATGTATCTCAAGGGAGATGACATCTATATGGAAAACAAGCGCAAATATGAGGCAGTAAATGTTCAACTGCCAAGTAACTTCAACATGACTGACATCCCGAAGTTTAAGGGGCATGAAAACCCTTTGAACCATATTCGTACATTCAAAGATTATATGTATGTCAAAGTCATCAAGCCAGAGATGTTCTTAATGATCTTTCCTTCATCTCTTGATACTATTCCTGTGGAATGGTTCTACTCCTTGGATCACAAGAAAATTGCTACTTGGGACGATGCTGCCATTGAGTTCACCAAGTATTACGCAGATAATGATGAAATTCAAGTCAATATATGCGCTCTAGAGGTTCTTACCCAAAATGAGAAAGAAGGTTTCACCGACTTCCTAAGTAGGTGGAGAAAGACTAGCACGTAACTTGTCGAACTCCCAGACGAAGCTACTCTTGTTGAAAAGTTCGTGGACGATTTGAGGCCAATTTACGCGAACCATCTAAGATACCAAAACCTAAAGTCTTTCAAAGATTTAATTGTGCTACGAACAAGAATTGAAGACGACATCCTAAAGGACTCTTGTCCAAAACAATAGGTCGCGGATATCAGGGCACAACGAGTCATTCTTATGGATCCACTAGCAAGACCGACGAGGTCAACCTTGTCAAATCATCCACGAAGAAGAATAACCCGCAGAGACAGTTCACCAACATTAGTGACTCGTACTCCAATGCTCTAAAAAGATTGATGAAACTAGGCAAACTCCAACCCATAGGACCTACACCTGACCCAAAGAAGAAGTCTATGTTCTGGGATGAGAATGCCTACTGCGAGTGCCATAGAGGCAAAGGGCATGATACAGAGAATTGCTTCAAATTGAAGCATGCCATTCAGAATATGATTGAAGATGGGCGCTTGCCTATACCTCTTGCAAGCAACCCTATCAATACTCAGCATCCTCTTGGAATTCTGATGATCACAGATGAGGAATCCACCTTGGATTGTTTGCATCTCATTTCCCCAGCTAAAGATAAGGTCAATGCACTAGAAAATGAGGAGAGTTATTCCACCATCTCCCCTACTATGGCTGATTTTGTCGCATAGACAAAGGGTGTAAGTAGACAGGTTTCAGAGCTAGAAGCTACAGTGGTATCCCTACGCAATCCAAGCACTATACCTAGGGGAGACAGACCAGTGGTTCCAATCTTATATCAAGGATCCACAATGCAAGAAGTGATCACAGTGAGCGACAATCTGGTCGAGCAAATAATCAGCCTAGAGGCTGAAATCATAAGCCTGAGAGAGCTCAGTATGTCAATGGAATATGGGCGGATGACGATGAAGATGTTTACCTCAAAGAACATCCTCTAGTCAAGGTTAGTGAAGATCAAGATGTAGAACACCTTACTCGCTCGGGACATCCATATCAAAATGTCACTCAAGGACAAACAAGTGGTCCAGTTGCTAATGGTCCAACTACTAACACCAATGTCATCACACCAATGATGGCGAAGATACATCTGTTGACCATTTATTGAAGCAACTTCAAAAGACAAAGGTTGATCATTCAGTCTGGCAACTAGTTGCAAGTTCATTTCCTCATCGCTAGGCTTTACTACAAGCATTGGCTAAATTGAACGAAGCACACGATTCTACACCCGATGACGTCGTCAACCTAGTCTTCCTATACTCAGTTAAGCTAAGTAACCCAGTTACTTTCTCAGATGAGGACTAGCCTCCCTTTGGCGTCACTTATAACCTCGCTTTATACATCACAGTCACATGCTTGAAGAAAAACGTACCAACGACTTTGGTGGATGATGGCTCCGCAGTCAATGTCATACAACTAAAGACAGCATACAAGTTAGGCATGAAAGAATCAGACTGGACTCCTACTAACCAAGGCGTTCGGGCATACGATGGAACGGGGCGTAAAGTAGTGGGACTAACTAACCTTAATGTGGCAACTGGGCCAATCAAGCGAATGGTTATTTTTTAGATAGTGGACATCGAGGCATCTTTCAATATACTTCTAGGTTGGCCCTGGATTCACGCTTCCACAGCAGTGACATCCACCTTACGCCAAAAGATCAAGATCCCTCTAGATGGCAAGGTAGTGACGATCACTTCGCACCTATCAAGGCCGTGATAGATAAAATGTCAAGCAACCAACTAGTTACAGATCCAGTGTACGAGCTTGGAGGATTCCAAATCATAAACCTTATAGAGAGCGAGCTGGCTCCCTTGTACTTCAATCCATACTCCAACTTAGTGGTTAACCACATTCTCAAATCCCAGGGATACTTCCCAGGAATACCACTAAATCCTATCAAAGAGAGTACCTTTGCACCTTTTAAGGAAGGTAACTCCCAAAAGACACCACTAGGCTTGGGGTACAATCCCACAAAGGCCAAAACCCTCGAAATGCTTGCTCAAGTTCAGAATCGCAAAAGTAAAGGAGTCCAAATGTAACCCCTACACTAAATGGGCACTTCGTCAGGGAAGGGGATTGTGAATATTTTCATGTATTTCCCGAACCTTGGAGGTACAGAGGCATTCAAATAGCGGAATCGAGGTCTTCCACGATTGCTTCTTCATTCCTCCAGAAACGGTTCCTACCGTCAAAACTCGTCAGACACCTTGTCTCGACGAACAAGCTATTAGCCTTCTATTTGGGGAGGATCGATTCGTCAAGGCAGCGCAGGATGAGATCATTACCATGATACTTCAGAACGCCCATTTCAACCCTATAACACTGATCAATAACACCAGCTCAAATCAACAGAAAGGATGGAGAAAGTCGATCAAGTGGACCAATAATCAAGGAAAACTCTTCAAGGTCACTACTGGAGAAGGAGAGATGTTCAAAGGAGAACCCGAAGACAATGAATTCGAGTTAGAGTCAGAATCAGAGTCGGAGTCGGAACCTAGTCTAGAGAAGTTGCTAGAGAGTCTCCTCCTGTCGTCACTTCCCACCCTTTTGTTTCTCCTAGCATAGTATCGCCTCGTAACAGTAGCTTGGGGAATGTCCCAGCAACTGTCCCCTTGCCGCAACTGATTACTGCGCAGATGGCTTCCTTATTTCAGCTATTTTCAAACATTAATATGAATAAATATGGTTCTGCTTACTCCTTGTGTTATTCTGAATGCAATTCTGTTTACGATGATAATGAGGATGATCCTGACCCAGACTCAATCAAATTACCTCCCTATATAATTAAAGAAATACTAGAGGAGGGGGAAGGGGCACCAGTTATAGAAAACACCGAACCTATCAACGTAGGAACGAAATTAGAACCCCAAGAACATAGGATAGGGACGACCCTAGACCCAACTGATAGGGCCAATTTCATCGATATCCTACATGAATTCAAAGATGTCTTCGCTTGGTCTTACAAGGACATGCAAGGGATCGACATGGATATTGCAGAACATCGCATTCCAATCAAGCTAGGTTTCAAACCAGTAAAACAGAAGCTTCGTCAGATGAGGACATAGTAAGCTCTAAAGATTAAAGAAGAAGTTGATAAGCAATTCAAAGCCGGATTCATCAAAGTTTCCGAGTATTCAGACTGGGTGGCTAATATAGTCCCCGTACCCAAAAAGAATTGGCGAATCCGGGTTTGTGTTGATTTCAGAGACTTGAACAAAGCGAGTCAAGACAACTTCGATATATTGGTAGATAATACAGCAGATCACACGTTGTTATCCTTCATGCACGGGTATGCAGGGTATAACCAAATCAAAATGGCCAAAGAAGACATGCACAAGACAACTTTCGTCACTCAGTGGGGCACATACTACTATACTGTTATGCCATTCGGGCTAATCAATGCTGGGGCTACGTACCAACGCACTACGACTACTTTGCCGCATGAGATGATGCATAAAGAGGTGGAGGTGTACGTGGACGATATGATCGTCAAATCTAAGGATAGAAAAGGGATCATCGCTAACCTTCCCAAGTTCTTCCTTAGATTTCACAAATACAATATGAGGCTCAATCCTAAGAAATGTGCATTTGGAGTAATGTCAAGCAAGCTTCTGGGATACGTTGTCAGCCAGAGGGGGATAGAATTTGATCCATCCAAGATCAAGGCCTTCGTCGAGATGCCACAGACCCAAACAGAAAAGGAGGTTAGAGGATTCCTGGGCAAAGTGCAGTGCATAAGTCGATTCATATCGAAACTCACTATGATCTGCGAACCTATCTTCAAAAAGCTCAAGAAAACGGACCATACCATATGGGACGATGACTGTCAAAAGCCACCAGTGCTAATGCCTCCCCAACAAGATCAACCTCTTGGAGTTACCAAAATAGCCATGGGGGCTATGCTCGCACAGACTGTTGAAAAAGAAGAAAGAGCTATATACTACCTTAGTAAGAAGATTCTTGGAGTACGAGAGTAAGTATACACCTCTCGAGAAGACATGCCTCGCTCTTGTGTGGGCAACAAAGAAGCTACGCCATTACATGCTTAGCTACTCGGTCAAAGTGTATTCTGAAATGGATCCTGTCAAATACCTCTTCGAGAAACTCGTTCTCAATGGACGCTTGGCAAGATGGACATTAATGCTCTGAGAGTTCGATCTCAAATACGTACCTTTGAAAGTCATAAAGGGACGTGCCGTGGCTGAATTCTTTACAGATAATCCTATCAACGATACGCAAGCAATAGACATTTGGTCGTTTCCAGATGAGGATATTTTACAAACCAGTACGGATTCTTGGGATCTTTACTTTGATGGGGAATCCAATTTGAGAGGATTTGGAATAGGAGTGTTGCTCATTTCTCCTGAAGGCGAGCATACACCACTTTCTGTCAAACTAGACTTCGAGGTGACAAACAATGCAGCAGAGTATGAAGCTTGCCTCATTGGTCTACAAGCAGCAGTAAGTTTGGGCATCAAGAACCTTAGAGTTCACGGGGACTCATCTTTAATCATTAACCAAATCACTGGATCCTGGAAAATATGAAGTGAAAGTCTAGCGCCCTACCAGGCTAGGATATATGAGATTGCTCAATTGTTCAATCAGGTTACTTATTTACACCTGCCTCGCGAAGAAAATCAGTTTACGGACGCGCTTGCAAAACTCGCATCCTTGATTAATATGCCACACAACATGGTTGATATGCCTTTGTGCATCGAACGGTGGTCAGAGCCAGCCTATGTACACTTCCTTACAGATGAAGAGGAAAACCCAAAGGAACCTTGGTTCCAGGCCATTCTAAATTTCAAACTTAATGGTACATATCCACCAGATATGGATAAGAGGGGACAACGTGCCGTATGCCTACTTGCCTCTCAATACCTCCTCATGCTGGGAGAATTTTACAAAAGAACACCACTTGGGGTTGTCTTGCGTTGCCTTGATCATTCACAGGCACAGAAAGTAATGGAAGAAGTTCACGATGGAGAATGTGGTCCTCACATGAGTGGACCTATGATGGTAAACAAAATTACGCGTCTAGGGTATTACTGGACGACAATGGAGTCAGATTGCATCAAATACATCAGACATTGTCATAATTGCCAGATCTTCGGGAATGTGCAACATGTTCCTCCCTCAATGCTATATACCATGACATCTCCTTGTTCGCTTTCTGCTTAGGGAATAGACATCATCGGGAAAATCACTCCTGCTGAGACAAGAGGTCACTGTTACATTTTAGTAGCTATTGAATATTTTACTAAATGGGTCGAGGCAGCATTTTACACTAGCCTTACGGACAAACATGTGGCAAAGTTCATACAAACCAACATCATCTGTCGATATGGTTTCCCACATGAAATCATCAATGACAACGGGTCACATTTTCAGGCCGTTCCTCGCCAAATGTAAGATCAAGCATCACCATTCCTCGCCATATAGACCTCAAACTAATTGCGCGGTAGAGGCAGCTAATAAAAATGTCGTCACAATCCTCAAGAAAATGATCGACAATTATCGCGATTGGCCTAACAAAATACCTTTTGCGTTATGGGGATATCGCACGTCAGTAAGGATGCCCACTGAGGCTACTCCTTTCTATTTAACTTACGGCATGGATGTTGTGCAACCAGTAGAGCAAGAGATCCCATCCCTACGCATTTTACTCGAACGTCAAATTCCAGAAGCTGAATGGAATAGGGATAGGTACGATAAACTCGTCCTCTTGGACTAACGGAGGCTACACGCATTACATAATGTGCAGACGTATCAGGCACGTATCAAACGAGCCTTTAATAAGCCGGTCCAACCCAGAAATATCAAGGAAGGGGATTTAGTACTCAAGTGAGTCAGAGCTCTCTTACCTGTCGATCCACGGGGAAAATTTTAACCTATTTGGGCAGGACCATTTCCGGTTAAGTCCATACTTTCAGGGGGTGCGGTTAAGATCACATACCTAGAATAGAATGAGTTTTCTAATCCGACAAACCTAGACCAATTGAAACAGTAATAACCTTAGAAATAGGATAAAATGCGCCTCGCGTGACACACATGCCACTCTTGCGACACGAAATAAAAATGGCCCCTGGCCCACTAAAAAAAGCTTATGACATTTCACTCTTGCCTTTTGACATTTTGACATCCTCATATCATCAAATAAATTGAATTGCATTTCCTTAGGAGTAAGTAAAGCACACGCTTGTTTTCTAAGTTCATTACAAGCTCTTGCTTCGAACATTTATTCTTTTACCTTTTTTCAAACTACGCACAGGGTTTGATTTCAATTTTTCTAATGAATACGTAGGCAATCATTTACAAGATACAACCCGTCATTTCAAGATGTTAATAGAAGGACATTTGCATGTTGCATTTGAAATTCGACAAGAATAAATAAAAAAATTTATAAAAGTTTCTTAACTAATAAATCATTTATTCATTATTCCTTAAATAATAGTAATACGCCTAATACATATAAATTAAAAATGCTGAAAATTAAAATACTAGGCTAGGATTCTAAAAACACCGCCATTTATTACAACTCAAATAATAATAAATAATACTATAAAAATGACTAAGGCTACTCTTCCATTTTCCCCTTGCTTTTGTCACCTTTGTCACATTTCTTGTCTCGACCACGAGCGGGACGCTCTTGCGTTATTTCAAACCTAATCACCAACGGTCGTTCTCGTGGTCTAACTTTCCCATTTCGATCCGCCACCATCTTCTCGGTAGGAGCATTCTTTGGTTTCTTCGACGGACGGACGACCCAATATCCAGCCTCTTCCTCCTCCTCAGTTAAGTACTTTTGGTTCTCCTTCGCCACTTTGCGGATCTTATAGTCTACGGGCTCATGCTTCCTTAGCTTTTCACGCTCCTTGGGAGTGCTAGCTTTCCTCCACTGCAGATATGAGTCAGATACCCATAACGAGCCAACCGGAACTGGTGTGAACCACATATTCCTTTGGGTCCTAGCGAATTGCCCACTCTCGACAAGACTCCGAAGTATGCACCAAGGCAGTTTAAGGGACGGTGTCTTGCTTTGGGATTTTCTATCTTAGGCCCACTTGCCTCATCAATCTCTCCGGAAAGGTATGGACCATGAATTCCAAGCCAGGACCGTGAATTGACCGTGTCGAATCCAAAGACGATACTCCAATCACCGATCTAAGATGCCACCATGGCACGATCCACCTAATCAAGGGCCCATCTTCACTCTTTAGTTTGTTTTCCCAATAGTTGCATACTCGAGTAAAGTCCACCATGTATAGCCTCGTTCTCATCGCAATTGATCGGGAGCGATATCATGCCACGTCAACTGGGGGCTCGATCACCCGCAACCTTTCCATCAGCCAGATTTGGAAATGGGGGACGGGAGTCAGTATCAATACCGGCCAAAAAAAAAGAAAAAAAAAACAAATAAGAGAAAGAAAAAAAGGCCGAATAAGAAAATGGGTTCTTACCTGTAAATAATAGGACTCCCAAGATAAGGATGTTCGCGGTTCGCCTTCCTATTGTCCAATCCTAGAATGGTCTCCCCTAGAACTAAGCATGCTAGGCTCCTGCGCAGTTCCATTTGCTCCACTATGCCTAAAAATTGATGGTCACCCCTCATCTCTTTGTCCACATGCCCTCTCAGGACATAGCAATGAAGAAGGCAAAATCCATAAGCTCTACGCCTCGCCACATGAGAGATAGTAGTGTCCTCCCTATTTATAAATCGATCGATAAATTCAAACTTACGGACACCTTTTGAGGTCACAAGACGGTCTACCTCAGCCTTCGTCGGTCCAAGCAAATCCCTAAATTTGTTTTTATATCCTTGAGAGCTAGGGGGTATAGCCGGAACACTTTCTGCATCCCATTCTCCAACCGCAGCAATTTCTTCAAGAAAGGGACAAATTTCGCCTCCCGGAAAGGCAAATACAAGAAAATTCGGGTCCCAATATTCAAGACAAGCATCCAAAAAGGGCCTAACTACCTTCACCAGTTTCAAAATTGTGATTGATCCTAAGTTAAAAGCACCCATGTCGTATTTCTCCACATTCGTAAATTCATTCGTCCAATCCTTAATGCGATTTTCAAAGGCATCCATATATTTTTTGGGAGAATTTGAGAAGATATATGAAGTTTTATGTAATAGACGAAGTCAAGGAAAGGAGAATTGTGAGAATAGAAGCTCAACCGAGGTCTCTATTTATATTATTTGACGTTTCCTAATTTCTGTTGAGAACAGACTAGCTGGAGAAAATATGCAGCAGCAGCTGCGCCTCTTCGAAGGATCGCAGCTCCTGATGCGCCTCCTCCCCGGCCCTTTTCCACGTTTGCAAGCCGTGGATCTTTCCTAATCTATTTTAGTTAAATATTCCTATTCTTATAGGGACTTAATTCGGTAATTTCAATTAATTACCAAATTTATGTTTCCTAATCTTTTACGGGTTCGCTTTTCGAGGCAAAATCGACATTTTTGCAAAAAAACGCACACTTACTAGTTCTTTGTTTTTCTTTTTTTTTTGGGGAATCTTTTCACTCCTTCTTTTCAAAATGTTTCTAATACACTTAGACATTTCTTTTAAATTCGTTTTTTAGGGGGTAGCCCTCCCTACCGTCCGGTCACATCATTTTGTCCATTTTCGAGGACTTTTTGTCTATTTTCGAAACTTTTTTCATTTTCGGGCACTTTTTTTTCAATTTCTTTTTTGCGCTAATTTAGGCCATTTTAATTTTCTACGTTACTTCTTTTTGCTATATGTTTTGCTTGTGATTTCCTACGTGAATTTCGGCAGCATGACGGCGCAAACCGTTACATGCCACACCTGTTTTTCAAAGCTAACCTGCAGATACAGCAAACACCCAGTAGCCATGGCACGCAGGTCGCCATATATATTACCAAAATGCAAAATGTACAACAAGATACGGGCTCATGCCCAAATTGACACCCAAAATGTACAAATATACAAACAAAAGGTCAGCAAACTAGTTCTGACAACCCCTCAGCTCAACAACTGTCGCCTCAAGGGTAGCGATCTCAGCATCTCTGGCCTCGAGCTCTCTCAGGAAGCGGGCAGTCTCCTCCTGGGACTGCGTCAGCTCACGCTCCAAGGCACGCTCCCTCAACAAAGAAAAATGGAGTGATATTTTAATTTTCTTCACTTCACAAAATTGGAGATAATAAAATAAAGAACGGGTACAAAAGGTTCATACATGCCACCTCGAGCCACTTGTAAGGGCCTCAATGGCTGTAGCTCGCAGCCGGTTGGCCATCCTCCATAGCTCCACATGCCTGTACAGTGCCACCTTTATTCAAATACTGGAAGGTTAAGCAAATGCATTCCTATGTAATAAAGCATAAAATACTAAACACGGCCAAAGCTAGGGGCTTACCCTCCTCACGACATGCTACCACTCATCCAAGCCAGAGTCAATCACCGTCTCCCTGAAATCCCGGATCTCCGAGATCACCGTCATGCCTGCCGAGTCAGTGTACTCTAACATCTCTGGAAAAGCTGGGGGCTCGACGCCCGCCACCTCGATCTCCTGCAAAACTCAAGTGGTTCATTATTGGATAATCATTTATCATTTATCAGATTTATCAAATACAAGTAAACGGTAAATATTCTTACCACGATCGGCCAGTATGCTAGTCTCCGGCGAACAAACTCGGCTTACACCTCACCAGGGAGAAGGAGGGCGTCACTACTCGCACTAGCCAGGTCAGTTGTCCTCTCAGCCTTTGAAGGCTCCCTAAACATCATTCATGGAGGGACGATGGGAACCGTAAAAGTGTCACGAGAGCACTGCCGAGTCAAACGCTCACCCAAGTACCACACAGGCCCTATGGGTGTCGTTAATAGCAACCTACTCGAACTATGGGGATGGAGAACCTCAGCCACAAAAGCTGGAGCCCCAGAGTAGCTCTCCCAAAGCCGGAACACCCACTAAAGCATGAAAATAAGGGGTCGTTCCTTTGTTCATCTCTAAATAATGGAAAACATAAAATGAAGATCAAAGACACTTACACTGTCTAAATTCAGGGCATTCACGCCCCTCCGACAAACATCGTAAGGAGACCGCTGGCTCTTCTGACGACACACTATCCAGTCCCTCACGACAAGATACGCTCTCGGTACGTCCGCCGCCCCCGTGGGCGCAAAATGAGGGAAGTAAGAGTACACCCACACCTACATGCAAAATAATAATGATTACAAATCATTCTTTTACAAAAATGATCTTTCATATTTTCAAGAAAGGTTCATACCTCCAAGAGAAGTCCAGGACCAACAGTGGTAGGAGAAATCCCCTTCTCCGTCAACTCTGGAAGAACTATGGCCCTCATATAGCGCGTGAGGTCCGCAAAACTAGGAGTAACCCGGTCCCAGCGACCTAGGCTACTCAAGTTACAAAGAAACGGAAGAATACAAGAACCACAAGAACCCCAAACGGGCCCGCTGCTCAACAGTATAAGGTAGTGGAGGCACCATGCGTCCATCCATCCACATTTTCGCCGGAACCCTGCCACCGAAGTAGTATCTGACGTAGCTACTCGGCACCAAACCAGGAACCTGGGCCACACCCGTAGCCAGGTTCCGGCCAATCAGACTCCTCGCCTCGGCCGAGTCTACTCTCATGGCCACCGACGGCCACACCAACGGCTCCTCTCTACACGACAGACCCGAGATCATGCCGTAGTCCTCCAAGGGGACCCCGATCTCTCCAAAAGGCATATGGAAAGTCGAGATCATGTCCCAGAACCGATCAATAAAGGCTCGAATCAGGCTGAGGTTAGCCCGAATCATCCTCTCCTTTATATCCCTCCAGCCTCGTACCAAGGCACCAAAAGCTCCCCGCTCGATGATAGCCTTCTCCTCCTCCGACAGTTTCCCAAAGGCATCCATCATTGTCATGAAACCATAGAAGGACCTCATGTTCTCAGCCTCCTGCGTTAATTCAATAGAAAGCTTTCTTAAGCATAGAAATTATAAGAAATAAATAAATAAAGAAATGTGTAAGAAGTAAATAAATAAAGGAATGACAAGTTGAAGGTATACCATGCTCCTCGCCGTCCTATACGACAGGTGGCTCTCCGCCGCCCAAATGAGATGTCTACCATCCCATTTCTCAGCCCACTCAGGCGCTCCTACGAGCTGACGGCCGCCTCGTCCCACATTGGCCCTCCGCGTGGCCTCCTTCTCTATATCATCCTCCATCTCCTGGGTCGCTCCCGTAGCGGTGGAAGGGTTAACGTCAGTGTCCATGGGGTCTCTCCCCGAAGTAGAAGGGATATCCTCTGCAAAATCAAGTAAACAAAAGCATTTTCAAGGATTTTCAAGCGTTTAAAAACGGCCTCTCTAGCCATCTTTGGCCAGAATTTTCCAAAGCCCGACCACACATATGTTAGTTTAAGTCAAGAAGAGTCTAAATTCAAGCCTAGTTACAGGTTTGAGTCGAAAATTCGGCAGCATTTCGCTACAATAGCAATTTTGCCATACAAAAGTGTCCAGGAGAAGCTGTCACAAATTGAAAATCCGGCATCATAGCAAGTTTTACCATTACTCAAGGGTTCGAAAACATTAAGTTTCATAAAAAATGGGCTAGTATAGGGCCATTTTCGAAGGGTTTTACGGTTTAGCAAGAAACCGTCACATTTCGCGCTCAAATCCTCAATACTTGACGAAAATTCGAAAGGGATACATGGTTATATTCCTAACATGGTCAATTTTATCATTTCTAATGTCAATTTCATCCGACAAATTCGTTTGGGATGAAAGCCCCAAATTTTCGAAATAAATACAAGAGACATACCTCGATTAGTCGTCATCTATGGCAAGATTTGATCAAATTTTGACGGGATTTGGTTGAGTTTTTGTAAAAAAAAATGAAATGTTTGTGTTTTGAAATGAAAGACAAAACAAGGCTTATGTCGGGTTTTTACCCAAACAGGGGTGGGCTCGGGAAAAGACGCGGCACTTGCTGCTCCTCTTCCAATGGTCGCAGCTTTTGCTGCGCCTTTTCCTTAGCGAGTTTCCTCAGAATTTTGTTAAAATTCGTTATAAGTTCGTTATATATGGGCCTTGGCTTCATGCGCCTCTTTCGTAACATATGGCTCCTTTTTGGGCATTCTCTTCATCCGAATCGACATTTTCTATTCAAAGACTACAGATAACCACGGCATTTTATTACCCATAGAGAATTCATGATCAATAAATACAGTTCATGGGCTTCTCCTCTTTATCGTAATTTCGCTTGTGACGACCCGAGCGGATTTTCTCCTCAGCGGTGCCAAGGACGCGCCGTTGTCGATCAAACACCTTTATTTTCCTAAGCAATGCCGAGGGCGTGTCGTTGTGAATCTATTATTTTCTTCTCAGCAGTGCCAAGGGCGCGTCGTTGTCGACTCAACATATGATTCTTCCCCACGGAGTTGAAGATAAAATTCTTCGAGGAGCATTCGCACCTTCGAATCCTTCACCCAGGGAGTGTCACAGGTATGGTTTCTTCTTATGACCAACGAGGTTCCTTACATAGTCTAATGGACTTTAAAAGACCCTCCCCGATAGTCGACAGACTCTAAAATGTTCCCGACGACAGGTCCTTGGTTCAGACCCCTTGAACCGCCTCGCGTCGCCTTAGTCGTCAGGTTGTAATCTTCGATTGACCTGATGGCTATACTTTGACTTTCGCCTTGTCGAAGCCTCAGTCAAAGTGGTGGCTCTGTAGATACCTCATTTCTACACCTCCCGCAAACCACCCAGTGATGACTGGGCCGTATGTTTGATACGCGGAACGATTTTATGACAGTCCATAAGTTCACCGACAATTGATAGCTCAAACACTCGAGTCAACCCATGGGTCATCATCTACGCACCAATACGGTCGTTTTGACAGTAATTAGAATTCATTTGGAGTCCGGGCCAAAAATCGCTTCATTTTCTAGAAACCGTTTTAATGCCGAGTCGGAATATTCCAGAATGTTCTAAAATTCTCTGGGTATTTATTCTTATTTTAAAATTAATATTTTAAGTAAATATCTTCCGTATATTGTGTTTTATGGATTAAGGAAGTGTATCTACCAAAATTTCATAATAAAACGCGGAAATCTTTCTTGCTGAGGAAGAAACCTCTGGGGAAATGATGCAGCAGGTGCTCCGCCTCTTCCAAGGGTCGCAGTGACTGTTGCGCCTCTTCTCCAGCCTTATTTTCACACTTTTCAGAATATTTCCGTGATTTGTTTCCAAATCCGTGTCATTCCTAAATTCTTCCGTATGTTTACTATAAATAGAGCCTTCGGTCTCCATATTTGGCACGCGAGTATTCCGCCCCTTCTCTTATATCTCTTTGGATTCTAGACTATGCTATTGCTTTCAACGACAACGTGCTTGATTAATCGTCCATGTAAGCTTAGATTATTCCGAGTCCCATTCACGTTGCATAGACCGACCAATTTGACTAACTCCACCTTTAATCAACCTAATAAATTTACTGAATCCTCTAACGAGGGCACTTTCCACGCATATTCAAGTCGAGCAATCACTAAACGATAACTTTAGTCAATCTCATTTCGTCAAACATGTATGTCTGAGGGTGTAAAATCCCATTTTATTATTGTACTTTTATTTTGTAGTAATAAATGTAGATCTATATCAAAAGTACGTTCGAGAAACTATTTAAAATCCATCTTTTAAAACTGCTTTTACGAAACAGCGGAAGTCAAACGTCTAGAAGAAACGCAGCACTAGGTGCGCCTCTTCCAGAGGCTGCTTGCTGCTCCTGCTCTTGTTCTTCTTCCTCGACTTCCTGCGAGTTTCTCTTTTTCTTATTCTTTAGTTTTTCTTTCGTTCTTTTTGTTGTTTTAGTACATAAATCATGTTTTATCAACTCCTTTTTTATTACAATGCTTAATTCGTCCTTAATCACGAGTAATTCAATAGTTGCGGGTTTTCGCCGTTTTAATTCAAAATCGATTCTTCTAGATTTCGACTTGTTCATGTCGAGGTTTTGTAATCCTAATTTGATACATAAGTTTTCGCTTTTTTGTATTTCCGACACGAGTTAATTGTAATCATGTAACGCTGTAATTTCTAATTTTATGACTTACCCATACACTTGATGCGTGTCTTTTATATGATGATTTACATCCTGTTTTACACGCATTTCAGAGCTCATTTGTGTAGTTTAAGCTACCATTTCCCCTATTTCCGTCTACTTTCGTGTTTTTGTACATTATTGCAGAAATGTGAAGAATTCAGCGGAAATCGAGCTAAATCCGTCCCCGAGTACCTTGCATTGCATTTGACGTGAAGAATTCACTTAAGGAACGAGCTTGGTGCGCATTCCAAGGCCCAAAAGACAAATCCACGAGAAGTTAAAAGCAGATTACCAGCTAAAGCAGTCGACCGACTGGCCCCCTTAGTCGATCGACCAACCCACGGGATCCAGAAGCTACTGTTCAGCTCAGAGTAGTCGATGGACCGGTTACCTCAGTCGATCGACCAAGCCGCTACTTCAGACGAGAATTAAAAGATCGAGATTTATCAAGCCCATGAGTTATTAGGTTTAGGAATAATAGTTGCGTACTTTTCTTATATAACGTAGCATGAGTTTTCAGAATATCTATCTAGTTTTTACCTCGTTTTACATTCAGTTTTAGTTTATCAAATAATTAGGGTTCGGGATATTATTTGGCATTGGATTTTCGTTGTGCTTTCAATCATTCCGTTACAATCCTTCTGCAATTTCGGTATTCCCTTACTCTTATTTCAGTTCATCTTTATTGCATTGATAGTATAGAAATTGCTAGTTAGTTTCCCGAAACCGTAATCCTCGTTTTATGTTAATCGTTTGCTCTTTTATTTCAAGCATGAATTCTTCTATTTATTTAGTTAATTTCATTGTTGTTATCATCCCTAGTATGAGTACCTTATTTAATCGTGCTAGGATATAGGGGAACTATAGATTAGGCGGCATAGAATAAACACGGCTTGATTCGCGTGTTGGTCGATCGACCGCCATACCTGGTCGATCGACTGACCACGTGAGGTTTTACCTTCGTTTTAATTGTTTTAATTCTTTATTCGACAAATCGAGTGCACACGACTAGTTGAATGTTGAGGATATGACTGACCCATTAGATCGAGAGATAGGGACAGTTGATCGACCACCAATTAAAATGACTAAACTATGCTGAGATCGAAAGATATTTAAAGTTTAGATTATTAGTCACTTTTCAGGACGAGAGTCAGTATTAGTGATATTAGGGACTTATAGCGAGATCGAAAGATGCTATCTGTTAAGAGTGGACCGAGAGGAACTCTTGTTTCCCGCCTCATGTGTTTGATTTAGACCGACTTAGTTTGCTGCCGCCGAAACTATAGTGAACCGACCATCCTAGTACCCTTCTTTATATTTGATTTAATATATTTCTTTAGTTTATTGTCTTCTATTGTTATCAGCTATAAACCAAATCAAATCAACCCCCACACTTGTTACCTTAGACTAAATTTAGACAACTTTTAATTACATTCGCCTCCTTGTGGTTCGACCCTGTTACCACTAGCCTAGGTTAGTTTTAATAGGAATTATAAATTTATTTTTGGTACTCACAACGGCGGGTATCAAATTTTGGCGCCGTTGCCGGGGAGGCAATTGTTCTAATTTTTAGTTGTTTTTATTTAGTCTTTCTTAGTTTAAGGGACGTTCGTTCATTAAACTTTTCTTATATTCTTTTTGTAGTTTCTTCTTATGCGCAGGTCACAGGGTGGTGAACTAGTACCATTCAATCTTGAGATTGAGAAATCCTTGCGTGAGTTGAGACGATCATCAAGGGTATTGTCGACAGAGGAAGAGCTGAGTAATCTGTCCAGTTACTACGAGAACGAACTGTTCGAAGAAGATCCACCTACACCTCCTGCTTCTAGTTCTTCAGCTGAGACAGTCACTTCTCCAGAAATTCTAGTCATGGCTGAAGAAGCAACTATAGCAAGTCATTCTGAGCCGACAGCCGCAAATCTATACAAGGGGTTCGAATTACCTAGAGCTGATAGGAAATTCGAACCGAAGCCTTCCTATATCAACTGGTTGAGAGAAACCAGTTCGAGGGTGCTGCAAATGAAGATGCAGCCAAGCATATGGAGATATTTATCGATTATTGATGCTCTATACCCCCGCCGACCGGTGTGACCCAGGACCAGATAAAGTAGACTATGTTTATATTCTCACTCTGTGACGCTGCAAGGGAGTGGTATAGAGATCTGGATCGAGCTGCTCATGGGATCACCGATTGGAATTCTTTGGCCTTGGCATTCTACAAGAAATACTTCTCTGCCTCGAAGACGAATGCCATTAGAGCTCAGATCACGAGCTTTAAACAGGGACCTGATGAGAACTTCCATGAAGCATAGGTCCGTTTCAAGAAGCTGGTGCAAACCATACCGCACCATGGGTTCGAAAAATGGAGTCTTTGCAATCAGTTCTATAACGGGCTGTATGACGATCAGAGGGCTATCTTGGATGCTGCAGCCAATGGCCGATTTGCTGAGAATATGGGAGAGACTAAGGGGTGGAAGATCATTGATGATTTAGCCACCCACAAAGCTGAATATGGGAATTGGAGAGGCAATAAGAGGTGGAGTGCTGAATCCCCTTCTGTAGCTGCATTAGAAGCTCTCACTGCGAGGTTTGACAAGTACGAGTTGGGAGGAGCTTCTAAAGGAGGGATGTATAATGTGAATGCTGTTTCAGACGGTCCTTTCGTCTGTAGAAGATGTGGAGCTGAGGGATATGTTGCAGAAAATTGTCCTAGTCCCTTCGAGTCTTGTGCTGCTTTTCAACATTACAGGCAGACAAACACGTACTATGAGCCGAATGTCCATCCCAACTTAAAGTGGAGTAGCCAGAATGTCCTGAATCCGACTCAACCTCCACAGCAGCAGCAGCAGCAGACTTATGTGCCTCCTCATAAGCAACAACAATATCAAAAACGTCCCTATGTGCAGCAGCAGCAAAATTCCCAAAATTCTGAGTTTGCTGAATTGAAGAATATATTGCAAAAGGAGTCCCAAGCTAGAGAGGTCGGGATGAAACTACTAGAGAGCCAAATTGCCCAATTGGCTAGCAAGAATACCACTCGAGCTCCGGGACACTTACCGACTCAGACGGACCAAAAGGAGACCCTTAATGCCATCATTTTGAGGAGCGGATCCACCCTGGAGGGGCCTGCTATGGTCGAGGACAATGCTGAAAAAGATGGGGTGAAGCCGAGTCAAAACAAAGCTGGAATGAACAAAGGAAAGAAAAAGGCGTCTACCAGTTATATCAGTCGATCGACTGACATACCCGGTCGATCGACTGAAGTGCGACAAATAGAAGCTTCTGGTCCTGTTCAAGTCAGTCGATCGACTGACCTCACTGGTCGATCGACTGAGATCGCTGCTGATAGTGAGCCTTTTCGTCCTCCGATGCCCGATAACTTGAGGGATCACTTATTTCGGGTACGACGACAGGTCCGAAAATATTAGGGCAAGACCAAGTCTTTGAAGGGTCGATCCGGTTCAAGTTCGACCCAATGTCGATCAATGGTTCATATTTGAGACGGTCTGAAGAGGGGTCAAGCTTCAACAAGGAGAAGGTGGTGGACTTTCAGCCTAAGTCCACGGATGGCGGCATGCGAGATTTAGAGGAGAGGGCTAAGTTACTTCTTATAGCCCCATATCTAGAGAGATTAGTGCCGACAAAGGAACATGTATCTTTTAATAAATTTGAAAAAGTTATTTGTAGCTTGAATGTACAAGTTCCTTTTCTCGAGTTGGTAAACCAAGTGCCCGCTTATACTAAATTCATGAAACAACTTTTATCTAAAAAGCGGTCACTTGAAACTGTGCATATTGTCGCACTTACTAAAGAGTCATGTTCTTATCTGACCCACACTGCACCTCAAAAAATAGAAGACCCAGGTAGCTTTTCCGTTCCCTGTAGCATTGGTACCTTTTCTATTGAGAAGGTATTATGTGACTTAGGAGCCAGTATAAGTGTAATTCCCTTGAGTCTTGCTAGAAAGATTAAATTAACTAGGTTCACGGTGGATGACATGACGATCTGAGATGTCAATCGACCGATCTGCGGTCCAGCCTATAGGAGTCTTAGAAGACATTCCAGTGCAAATAGGAAAGTTCTTTTTCCCTGTAGACTTCGTTGTACTTGATATGCCTGAGGATGCCCATATTCCTATCATATTGGGTAGACCATTTCGCACACCTTCTTTGGTGCGATCATAGATGTAGGTTCGGGAACCTTGACCTTTAAAGTGGGGAAGCATTCCATTGTTTTTGCCCAACCTGCTAAGAAGAAAGACCCCATGTGGCCAGTGACTTGTAATACGGTTTCTGAAAAGAAATCCTACTTTGTGCTTTCTGACATGCCTATCTCTACTCCTATTTCTGTCATAACCCCTCCGCCCCAGATTGGGAACAAATTAGAGGAAGATTTGTCTATTTCTGATATTGCAGGAGCTGGTTTGGGGAAGGAAGAGCCGCAAGTCACTCCAGCTGTGAAGGAGCCCATCATTTCACGAGGCAGTCTTGGTTGCCTTAGCTATGGCACTGATGAGGAAGTTGATGACGAGACGGTCAAAGTGAGAGAGTCCGATTTGGATTCTGACGAGTCCGAAGAGATCATTGACTGGAGAGATATAGAAGCTGTTGACCCGTTGAGTTCGGCGGATGTTGAAGCTAAGAAGGGTGCAGCTGAGAAGATAAGCACTGTTGAGGCTACCTCATGTAGCCAGAAGCCGACCAAGTGGGCCATACCGTGGTCGTTCTTGATCAACTATTAGTTGATCACCTGCTTTACAAACATTTTATTGTTTTAGACTGTCTTTTTATTGCTTTTGTGTGCGCGAGACTTCGCATTTATTTTCGTTTCTTAGGATTTTTAAGTACTTTAGACTTCACTTTGGGTTTGCGCAATTTTGGGCGCGTATTATTGTGCACTTGCAGGTTTTTAGACCTCATTAGCTCAAGTTATTGAGCAAATACGAAGAAATCTGAAGTTACAGCAGTATTTCCAGTCGATCGACTGGTCTGTGTGGTCGATCGACTGGGCTGCAGTTCCCAGGAGATACTGTTCCTTTCGCCTTGGTCGATCGACTGAGTGATATGGTCGATCGACCGCCCTGCACTGCTGTACTTGTTCACGACCTCTCCCCTGCTGTGTTTGGTCGATTTGCGGAATTGAGGGAGTTTTCTACTCCATCTTTATCTTCCGTCATATTATTTATTTCTTCTATTTTTCTCAATTATGCACAAAATATCGCTTCTTTATTGCTTTCTCGGTTTTAAGCGTGGTATTTGTTTGTCTTTCAGGTACTTATTAGTAGCACTGGTGGCTACTGAAACCTCCTAGCTCACGCTGGTTTGGAGAGGTTTCCTTTGTTGCGCTTAAAGTCTTGTGAGTTTCTAAGCCTTACTTCATGTCCTTTACTTAATTTTCTCTCAAGTTCCCGTTTTCCTTTTCTTTATAACATGATTCTGCACAATGGGGACATTAAGCGATTTGGTTTGGGGAAGGGTTTTGCGTCGCATATCATTTGCTTGCATTCACGTTTACATTTTGTTTTGCATTGTTTATTTCATTTCTCATATATATAAAATATCAAAAAAATTGAAAAATTTCAAAAATTTAATTAAAAAATGCACGTTTATTTTAGCATATAGGTCGAGTCGGAATGGTATTTTTTCAATGATGACATTGCATTTGCAGTTGTTTATGCCTAAGCCTTGCTAATTGACATGTTATTAGTAGAATCGTATAAGTGAATAGTCTACGAGTTTTCGTTACATTTCTTGCTGAACTTGAGACTTGACTTAGAATTTTGGCAAACTACATCATATTTCTGAGATTTAGAGCCTACAACTGGTGACATCTATGACCAGTTTATTTAGGATGTGAGTAGTTACTCCTTATAAGACATGTTACATCAATATGCATAAATATGAACTTAATCTGCTTAATACCTGTATGTATTCGGTTTGTGGTTTGTTGACACATGTGGTAGAGGTTTCCCTTTATTCGTTTTGCCCATAAGCTCCACACTGCCAAAAGTAGCTTTTTTGTCCCATTACTACATCCTACTTTTAGCTTGTCCTTTGTCAAGCTAGTAGTCTATGTTGTTGGGATTGTTTCTTCGTTTTTGGTGGTATTTGCTCGATTGAGACGTTGTTGGGAAAAAGGAAAGAAAGAAAGCAATAGAAATGAAAAAAAAAATGATTCGAAAAAGGAGAAAAACAAGTTTTGTACTGTAGAAGGCAGTCGATCGACTGACCTCATTGGTCGATCGACTGCATTCCGAGAAAGGAGAAAAAAATCAATTCGCAGAATTCAAGCCTTTATCTTATGGCGATTTTTGCTCCCATGTTGCATTAGTATCTTATGGGGAGTTGGTTGATTACTGTTGTATTGGAGATTGTGAGTTTTGTGCTTGCTATAGCACCGTTTCAATTGATTTTGAGGAAGAAGAAGAATGTTGTCATTTGCCTTTGTTAGGTACTAGCTTGATCACCTGTACCTCCACTTTTCCATAAATGTTTTGCCTCTTCTTACCCATACCTCACATATCCCATATATACCTCGGCATGTGTCATGATCATTTGTTGGTTGGAATGCATATGTACGGTCATAGAGATTACTTTCATATTATACTGCAGGCATGTTCTTATAGGTCGTAGTTAGGTGAGAGTCATTACAATATGAATTCTTTCTATCCTCTTATATTTTCACCTGTGCTTATGAGTGATTTGAGCGACCCGTGAGAGTCCGATTTGATGAGTCTCTATAGTTGACGGTTCAGCAGTTCTTAACGACTTTATAATTTGTTTGTATGATTCATAATTGCTAATTGATTGTTGGTTATTGCATTAAAATGGTTTAGGCCTTAAAGTTTGCAATTCTCTCTGAGATCGAACTCGTTCCATTAGGTCATTAGATCGAGTCTAGTTCTTGCTTGGGGACAAGCAAGGGTTTGGTTTGGGGAAGTTTGATGCGTGTCTTTTATATGATGTTTTACGTCCTGTTTTACAGGCATTTCAGAGCTCATTTGTGTAGTTTAAGCTACCATTTCCCCTATTTCCGTCTACTTTCGTGTTTTTGTACATTATTGCAGAAATGTGAAGAATTCAGCGGAAATCGAGCTAAATCCGTCCCCGAGTACCTTGCTTTGCATTTGACGTGAAGAATTCACTTAAGGAACGAGCTTGGTGCGCATTCCAAGGCCCAAAAGACAAATCCACGAGAAGTTAAAACCAGATTACCAGCTAAAGCAGTCGATCGACTGACCTCCTTAGTCGATCGACCAACCCACGGGATCCAGAAGCTACTGTTCAGCTCAGAGCAGTCGATCGACCGGTTACCTCAGTCGATCGACCAAGCCGCTACTTCAGACGAGAATTAAAAGATCGAGATTTATCAAGCCCATGAGTTATTAGGTTTAGGAATAATAGCTGCGTACTTTTCTTATATAACGTAGCATGAGTTTTCAGAATATCTATCTAGTTTTTACCTCGTTTTACATTCAGTTTTAGTTTATCAAATAATTAGGGTTCGGGATATTATTTGGCATTGGATTTTCGTTGTGCTTTCAATCATTCCGTTACAATCCTTCTGCAATTTCGGTATTCCCTTACTCTTATTTCAGTTCATCTTTATTGCGTTGATAGTATAAAAATTGCTAGTTAGTTTCCCGAAACCGTAATCGTCGTTTTATGTTAATCGTTTGCTCTTTTATTTCAAGCATGAATTCTTCTGTTTATTTAGTTAATTTCATTGTTGTTATCATCCCTAGTATAAGTAGCTAATTTAATCGTGCTAGGATGTAGGGGAACTATAGATTAGGCGGCATAGAATAAACACGACTTGATTCGCGTGTTGGTCGATCGACCGCCATACCTGGTCGATCGACTGACCACGTGAGGTTTTACCTTCGTTTTAATTGTTTTAATTCTTTATTCGACGAATCGAGTGCACACGACTAGTTGAATGTTTAGGATATGACTGACCCATTAGATCGACAGATAGGGACAATTGATTGACCACCAATTAAAATGACAAAACTATGCTGAGATCGAAAGATAGGTAAAGTTTAGATTATTAGTCACTTTTCAGGACGAGAGTCAGTATTAGTGATATTAGGGACTTATAGCGAGATCGAAAGATGCTATCTGTTAAGTGTGGACCGAGAGGACCTCTTGTTTCCCGCCGACACTATAGTAAACCGACCATCCTAGTACCCTTCTTTATATTTGATTTAATATATTTCTTTAGTTTATTGTCTTCTATTGTTATCAGCTATAGACCAAATCAAATCAACCCCCACACTTGTTAACTTAGACTAAATTTAGACAACTTTTAATTACATTCGCCTCCTTGTGGTTCGACCCCGTTACAACTAGCCTAGGTTAGTTTTAATAGGAATTATAAATTTATTTTTGGTACTCACAACGACGGGTATCAACACTTCAACTCGAGTCTAATATCGATAATTCATCTTAAATTTATCGACGAACAATAACAATGTTGCGGTTATGACTTCACAGCCAGAGCCCAACTCTAGAACAGACGCATGTAGTGCTGCGCCTCTTCATGAGGACGCAGCAGATGCTGCGCCTATTCTGGGTTGGTTTCTGTCTCTGAACTCTCTCTCGCCTTGACTAATTATGGTTTAAATCAACTATTATTTGTATTATCACCTCTAATATTACGTATTTTCGTATTTTAATTCTAAGTTTATTTTCCTTTTATTTTCTTCTTTGATATCCTGTTTTTGAGCATGCTTTTGACGTAGATCAAATAAACCTTGTAATATTTGTAATTTTAATTATGGTAATTCATTTATTATTATTATTATGTATGATTTATATGTATGACATTCATATATATTGAATTTAACATCTACTTCGATCAAATTGTTTGCTAAAACACGTGTTAACCGACATAGTCTAATTTCACATGCTAGGATCAATCTATGTTTGTTGTATTACATGCATTACATCAACGACATATCAAATATGAACAACTTCCCTAATCATTAGTAGTGGCCGCTATCGAGGCGGGCGGGATTAGGTGTTCGAATTAAAGAGCTTCCTATTACGTACCCTCACCCCTTACTCCAGTTATCTCTGGACATCCGTGTCCATTGGCATCTCGAGAGTCATTCTAGACATAGAATGCTAAGGGTAACAAGTTCTTAGTGTTCATGTCATTACTTTGTGTCTTGACATGATATGGGGTATTCGAGCGGTTTCCAATTTTTCCACAATTAATTGGTGGTGAGTCCACAAATGCAGGCTTATTCAACCTTTCACCGGTTTCAATGCCACACCAATCGGTAACGGAACATTACGTGCTTGGCAAACCAAGGTTCCGTGGGAGAATTGCCGCCGCCTCAAAAACAGAGATGAACGCATGGGTGGATCATATCCACAGCGAGCCTCACAACACACATTCGACATGACTGGCGAGCCTTACAATGCACATTCGACATGGCTGGCGAGCCGCACAACGCACGTTCAACATGGCTGGCAAGCCTTACAACGCACGTTCAGTATGGCTGGCGAGCCTTACAACGCACATTCAGTATGGCTGGCGAGCCTCACAACGCACATTCAGTATGGCTGGCGAGCCCCGTCATATCCGCAAAGCGGTTGGCGGGCCACATCATATCCGCAAAGCAGCTGGCGAGCCCCATAATATCCGCAAAGCGGCTGGCGAGCCCCATCATATCCGCAATACGGCTGGCGAGCCTTTCCTGCAAACAAGAAACAACTCAAGTACATATCTCAAAGATGCCTCAGGTATGACTCCTTCTTATGGCTGGTGAGCCTTCGTACGTTGTCTAACAGACTTTAAACGACCCACACGGATAGTTGACAGACTCTAAACTTTTCCCGACGACAGGTACTTGAATCGTATCCCCGAGTCGCATTGGCGTCACCCTTCCAGAAGGCAGGTCCTTGGCCCGAACCCTTTCGAGCCACCTCGACGTTGCTTCGGTCTCCAGGTTGTAATCTTCGATTAACCTAGGGGCTATAGTTTGACTTTTGCCCTGTCCAAGCCTTAGTCAAAGTGTGGGATCTGTAGATACCCAATATCTGCCATGTCTCCAACAAACACCCGATGATTATCGGACTATAACATGCTTAGGAATCGCAGCATTTGATCGACAGTTTTGTACAACTATACGTTGGAAAACTTAAAATGATTTCGAAAACAAAACATTTTAAAATTTCAAAAGTACCTGGAGTGTTTTATGCATGACGACGGGGTCACAACGACACTAACTAGGGTCAAAAACGACACCGGACCAAAAACCGACTCAAAAATTCAAATACCGACTCCAATAACGAGTCAAACTGAGTCAAACACAAGAAACAAAACTTTCCAAGACTTCCATGTTAAGTATTCCCTGAATGCTTCATGGTCAAATATAAATCATGTCATCCAACACATAGGATAGAACAAATCATGATTTTAATTGTATGATAGTGACAAGACACCCGAAGAGTCGTGAAATGGCTCGCGCCTCTTCGAGCTGCCCTTGAGGCGACGTCGCTCAAAACGCACACAACCACCCATTTCTATATAAATACCCACCCTCACACACCGTAACACCTTACGCGAGTGTCTGCTCCCTCATCTCTCCCTTAAAATTCTAGACTCGACTTCTCAAGTCACAAACCGACACGTGTTTTTGACCTACTGATCTAAAACACAAGCCTTACACATTGTTTGGTACCGTCATCGTACATTAAATCACTGGACCGACCATCTCGATCAACTACACCATCACTAAACTTAAAACACTCTTTTACATTGCTAAAACGGTTTTTTTCAAATCGATTTTTCCGACCAAACAAGTTGATAGACATTCGTCGATTTCTCGTCTCAAGCCTAACATGTAAGTATAAGGGTGTAGAAATCCTCTTCTATCATGTTTTTCATCTATTTTATGACTATAACATGCTAAAACATGCATAACATGACTTAAACATAGGTTAGATGAGCCAAAACCGGATTTTAGCCGGAGACACAGCCCGCTTGTATAGCAGGGAGGCTCGCGCCTAAACCCCCTTTCAGGCCTTAATCCAGCCGTGTTTGTTCTCACCTTCCTCTTTATTTCATTTCTTGTTTGTAATCGGTTTTTACCATTTCAAATATTTCAAATAATTTTCATGATAAACTTTTAACCATGAAACATTTTCACCCTTGGTTCCCAATACCATGACGGTTAAATACGTGTTTCGGTGATAATATTTGGTTAGTAACATTTTAAAAGGTAATTCAAAACCTTTTATTTCATTTCTATACATTTTCAAAACAAACATATTAGTCATAAATAAAAAGTCATCCTTGATTCCACATACCATGAACTTAAAACAATTAGTTCATAATCATTTTCAAAACTATTCATGTCAAGATTGCAAAATCGTACCCAACATTGAATATCGTCAATACAATGATGATTCTTCAAGTTTCGTTCCTTACATCAACACAAAAGCGGTCTAAACGACCTTTTCAAACCAAGACTCGTTCAAACACCCTATTTTCAAACCATTTTACAAACCTTTTAGTGGTCAGAAGACGTCCCTTGAACCGTCTGCTGACTCGCGCCTAAACAGGCCAACAATTTTCCAATTTTCAATCCAGGACAGGCCTGTTTGCATCGCTGGATGGCTCGCGCCTATATAGGCTGCCTGATGCAGACCCTGTTTCCTTCCAGCACTTGTCTCGGACGATTCCGACTTTGGATAACCTGAATATAGGATGGAGCAGATGACAAATGTGCTCTTTCACATTGTATTTGCAAAACGCCTTACTAAGACAAATGGATCACGTAATGCACCATAAACCTAACTCGGTAAATGGATGTTTAATTTTCGACTTGCATGCAAATCAACATTAAATCCAACTTGACATCAAATACTTGATACTTGGATTAAACAACTAACATTGAAAGCTCACATGTTTGGTTCAAACACATGGATGCACATTCATGCATTTACCCATTTTATCAACTTTCGCTTTTAACCAACCAAGATCGATCAGTAGAGGCCGCTACGGTGGGCGGGATTGGGTGTCCGATTAAAGGGCTTCCCAATATGTACCTTCACCTCTTACTCAGAAACTTTGGATAGTGGACGCCCTTATCCAGGGCATACGAGAGATATTCTTGAGATTTGATGCTAAAGAGGGACGATTCCTTATCTTTAGTACATATGTCAACCACCGCTTTTTTCCTTGGTTGACCTAGGTATAAAGTGGATTCGAACCGGTTCCAAGCATCCCACAAATGCTTGGTGATGACTCCAAACATCTCTTGCATCGTTTCGAGGCCCTTTTCGAGACGAAACCAACCGATCTAAAACGATCTGGTCGAAAGCATATTCTTACGCCACCGAGTGTTGATGTGATCAATATTTAAGAATATTTAGTCCCCGAATTAGCATTGTTCCTATGCTTTTTAGTGCATATTTGGGTCATTTACTATCTTTAGTCCTTTGTTTTGCATATTCTTTGAGGTTTTGTTTATTTGGTAGGAGAGGAGTGCAAACCTTGCATTTTCATGGCAAAATAGAGCTAAATTGATCGAATCTAATGACCAAGCATCAAAGAGAAGACAAGACTAGAAGGCCTTTGTACATAATGTAGTAGATGGGCAATGATGAAGAAGATCCTTGCATCTCCTACAAGATCCCAGAGGATTGTTGGAAGAAGAAAAGAAGAAAAGAAGAAATGGCATGCTAGACTAGGATCCGAGCGTCTCACCTATCGGGACGCTCATCCAGAAGCTCCACAAGCCGCTCGTCCAAGCTGCCAGGCCGCTCGTCCAACACCTACACAATCGTCCAAGCTGCCAGGCCGCTCGTACAACACCTACCCTTGTTAACATGTTAAACTTGATAATGAGTCAGTAGTTTCCTTAACTAGGGTTAAAGGGGAATTAAGGTGAAGAGACTATTGATCCAAAATACTCAAGGGGGGGGGGGGGGGGGGGGGGGGGGGGGGGGGGGGGGGGGGTGAATTGAGGATTTAAAACTAATCAACTAGTAAATGTAAAACGAAATAACAAACGAACGAAAGAACGAGGAGACACACGGTTTTTGAAGTGGTTCAGTTTCACAAGTCGAAACCTACGTCCACTATTCTCGATTAATAAATTTAGTACCTTTCTACAGATTACAAATTTACTAACCCAACTCGTACAACTAACTCTAGCTGTAACTCAATGAGTACCGTTAAATACTCGAGTGACTAACTTACGCTAATAAGAAAGCACTAATGATTCTAACAAAGGTTCACGTTAATGAACAAGTAAGAAATAAACTAAGCACTATTATCTTATAACGATAAAAACAAGAACAAGTATACGAGTTTAAAATACACGACCTTTCAAAATAATAAATCGGTTTTTCTGCTTGAAAACACACGGTTTGCTTTGTAAAATTAAAATCAATTTTTATGCTCAAGGTATCTACTTTAAAAGCTGTAAAGAGTAAAGTATTTATAGGAAGGAAAGAGTAGGCAACTCGGTTTTCCACAAACCCTAATAGCCGAAATAATAAGATATGTAAACAAATCATATGTTCTATTATCTCTTTCCTAAAAGCCTTGAAAGATAATAAAGAATATTCCAAGAGATAGAATATAATCTATTCAAATATTATCTTTACTATAAATTCCAAGATATGATAAGATTTCCTAAAATAAGAATATCTTTTATCATAAACAAATATATTAAGTAAGATATATAAGATATGTAAAGATATTGTTATTGAATAAAATCTTCACCAAATATACCCTAGGTAACACGAGATGTCATGGCTCATATGCCTCGTGACTCGTGCAAACCCTAGTCTTAACATATATGGGTTAGAATTTAGGTTTTAAGAGAGGTTTTGTTGAAACCCTAATTAGTAGCAAGGTCCAACTGATAAGTTGACCCAACACGACTACTAACCAACGTCCAACATAAAACCGAACTCCGCACTAAACCGGGCTTTATTATATAAATACTTTTATCAAAACATTTAAAATAAACTTTAAACAGTTTTTAAAACAATTTTGAAACATTATAAGTCGTGTATAAAAACTCAGCATCTCAATGTTATAGTAAGAGAGCTATAACATTGAGCTCTTTTACTAGTAATGTTAAAGCTGCAAAGCTATAACTTTACTAATTCGAGACACTCATTCTTGGTTATCATTACGAGATAATCACCTATACTATTCTAATCTTCAGAGAGATCTTCGAGTATAGGCTACGTCATCATCCAAGCTTGATTAATCTTTAGACGGACTTCGTCTTCACATATATCTCGAATGAATCTTAATATTGTTTGATCTTGAATAGGAGCTTGAGCATTCATGCTATCATCACAATCTTCTTTGTTACTTTGCTTGTAATAAAATGATTCTAAAACACTTAGACAAACGATTACACGCAACAAGTATATAATTTATAAGACACCTTGACACCTTGACATCATCAAACCATAAACATATAAGCTATATGGTTCAACAAATTCCCTCTTTTTGATGATGGCAAACCTCCTAAAATTGTGACTAAGTATGTAGTTCCCCCTTAATATAATACCGTCATTTTAATAATAAAGATCAACGCAAGATCAAAACGATTTATCAAAAACCGAAACTTTAAGGACTTTAAGAGACAATCGGTCTCGACAAGGAGCAAGCTTAGGTAGATGCTTACTATAGACGTTCTTTCCCCCTCTTGACATCATCGAAAAGCTAAGAACAAATAAAAAATGACTAGAATAATATAAGACGAGACAAGAGATAAAACGTCATAGAAATTAATATTATCATACATAACTAAAAGCATCGAGAAGTTTAATTATTAAACAAACTTAAGAAAACACGCATAAAGCCTATGGACCGAATAGAACGCATGTTTAAAGAAACACTTGGGCCATAATCCACAAGTGCGTGCCAAAATTGGGCCGAATGATAAGTTTGTGAAACACACCACAAGAAAATGAAAAAGAAAGCTAAAAAATAGGCAAGGCTAATTATGGTAAGACAAGGGTAGATCAAATGTTGCGGGTGCGGTAAGGATTCACGTAGTCGGACCGAGTACGATGCTCTAAATTATCAAGACGATCAAAATAACTACGCACAAGCTGAGAAAGAGTCTGAATACTCCTTTCAAAGTTGAGCACTTTCAGGGACAGAGCTTTTGTGGCCTCCAATGTAAGCGGTTGATCACTAGCCATAGCCTTTCCGTGCATGACCAACGCTCCACCTTGACTCGTGAGGAAAGTAAGATGGTCACCATGTGGGAACACTTCCCCACGGATTGCCTTCAATTCCCGTTCAAAACCCGCTAATCTCTTATCCACCGCTTCCATCCAAGAGTAGACCCGAGAAACATCCAAACCCGAGTCTAAAGACCGAGATGGTCCAACCCGTGACAATACCGTAGCCAAATTTGTTGAATGCTTCTCAAACTTCTCCATTAAACCACTCATAAACCCTTCCAATTTCGCCTCCATAGCTCCCAAACCCGAATCATCTGGGGTTTTCTCAACATCCTTAACAAGAAGTAACTCGGGTCAATCAACAACAAGAGCCAAAAGCTTGATCAACCGATCACACATGCAATCCCGTGCACTTACACCGTAACTGTCTCGTCCCACCACTTGTTTTATCTCCAACAACCGAGATATCCACATCCCATATGGTAAGTCGATTGTTGTACTCAATTTTTCTTTAGTGACCGTGAGACTCGTTTGAATGATACGATGCAACACAAGACTAGCCAAATTCACTTTTTGTCCCTCCAACCACGAATAGACTATAATAGCCTCATAACTCGAAACTTTATCACGACCTCCTCTCCTCGGCACAACCGTGTTCCCAAGAAAGTTCAAGAGGAACTTGATTTTTGCCGAGAGAGGACGAACCAAAATATTACCTCCGTCCGTCCCTACCTCCTCAAAGTACTTTTTAACTAACATCTCCTTTTCACTCACCACATTAGACCATTCAAGACTCGGATTTACTTCAATTCTGTCACCGGGAACCGAAAAAGTAGAGCAAAAATCCGAAACAGAGACTGTCACATCAACCCCATTAACAACCGCATGCAAGACTCCCTTCTTAATTGACACACTAGCAAATAATTAAACCACCTCAACTGGATAAATAGGACCCGAAAACTGACTAATGTGACTCCACCCTTGAAAATCAAGAAAATCAACAAAGAACTTAAGAGCGGGAACATTAATCAACCAAGATTTCGGATAGTACCTTCCTCCATGAATAGAATACCTCAAAACACGATTAACAAGGATGTTTTCGTCATGAGTAAGCCAAACAAGATTTAACCCTTTCTTTGTTGCGGCTTTCAAAATATCCCGAAGCAAGGTACGAGCAACACCGTTCCGAACAATAACCTTGGGTTCCTCCATATCTTCACCTTCATCAACAACTACCTTATTTTTCCCTTTAAAAATACGGCGTCTTTTACCTTCGGACATCGACTCGTCCCGACCACGAAACAGAGGCGTAGTTGGGTTTGGTTGAGGTGAAGAAAAATTTGTGGAATTATGATCATTAGATGGTAGAGGTGATGATGGTTTATGAAAGTGGCGGCCTTGTTGATGACGGGTTGAGGATCGGGTTTTTGCATGGTTAGGATTCATTATGATGGTGATTGTTGAATAAAGGAAGTGATGGTGATGGTTGTGTAAAGAGGATGATGGTGATGATGGTAAATATTTTGAGAAGCGAAAAATTAAGGCAAGTGGGTTATGGGTTTGGTGTACACGGCAAAGGGAGGGTAATTATAGGACTAGGGTTAGATGAAATATGGCAAGTGGCATCCTAGTCTAAGAGAATAAGGGTGTGATTAATTTTGGTAAGTTGTAAATAGTGATAGGAGTTATGGTAGGTATAGGAGATTTAGGTGATAGAATTTATATAGTAAGAGATAAAATTTAGGAAGTGAAATTGTGTATGGAAAGCTAGTCGTGTAACATGGAAGGTAATTTTAAGGAAATTTGTATGTGGATTGGAAAGATAAAAGATATGGTGTGTCATATTTATTTTATAAGGAATTAAGTTTGTATAAATAATAAAATTCTAAATAACAAATAGAAATTTATAACAAATATATATTCCTATAACGAAATTATTCATGCAACGCAATATACGGACACAGTCATACAATCTTAACTTAACTAGTCAGTCATAGGAAAAATTGAACGTGTATAGAAACTTAGGTACCACTGATTAAACCAATTTTCAACCGTAAAGTCTCAAATCGTTCTCTAGCTAATGATTTTGTCAAAATGTCTGCCCATTGTTTTTCAGTACTACAAAATTCAAGTTTTATATTCCCCTTCTCAACATGGTCTCGAATAAAATGATGTCTTATTTTAATGTGTTTGGTACATGAATGTTGCGCGGGATTTTTAGAAATAATAATTGCACTAGTATTATCACATAGAATAGGAATACATCCTACATCAATACCATAATCACGTAATTGTTGCTTAAGCCATAATAGTTGAGTACATACCAGTCCTGCAGCAATATATTCGGCTTCAGCAGTTGAGAGAGCAACGGAATTTTGCTTCTTCAAACCCCACGTAATGATACACGGTCCGACAAAAGTGGCGACACCTGACGTACTTTTTCTGTCTAGAGAACATCCTGCGTAGTCGGCATCAGAATAACCGACTAGATAAAAATTACACTCAATCGGATACCACAAATATAAATTGGCCGTTCCAATTAAATATCGTAAAATTCGTTTTACGGCCGTCATATGCGATTCTTTAGGAGACGATTGATATCTCGCGCAAACGCATACGCTAAACATAATATCGGGTCTACTTGCGGTCAAATATAACAGTGACCCAATCATCCCACGGTAAGTAGTTTCATCAACTGATTTACCGTCTTCATCCAATATCAGTTTCTTGTTCTCGGCCATTAGAGTAGGCATAGCATGAGAGTTTTACATTCCAAATTTTCGAATTAATTCCTTAATATATTTCTGTTGATTAATTTTAATACCTTCTTCAGTTTGTTGTATTTGCAGACCTAAGAAGAATTTTAACTCTCCCATCATACTCACCTCGAACTCGGAGGTCATTAACTCAGAAAAGTATTTGCACAAGCTTCGGTTGGTAGATCCAAAGATAATGTCATCGACGTATATTTGAACAACTAAAAGGTCAGATTCCTCGGATTTTAGAAATAGGGTTTTATAAACAAATCCTCTACTGAATCCACTGTCAAGTAGAAACTTAGATAATCTATCATACCATGCCCTAGGTGCTTGCTTCAATCCGTATAGGGCTTTATCTAATTTGAAAACATGATCCGCAAATTTGATATTCTTAAAACCGGGAGGTTGTTCAACCAAGACTTCTTCTTGTAAATATCCATTTAAGAATGTTGTCTTTACGTCCATCTGGAAGAGCTTCATTCCTTTATGTGCAGCGAATGCTATTAGAAGTCTAATAGCTTCAAGACGAGCACTATGTGCGAAAGTCCCGTCATAATCTATTCCTTCTTGTTGATTATACCCTTGGACCACCAATCTTGCTTTGTTTCTGACAATTACTCCAGCATCATCTAGTTTGTTCCTAAAGACCCACCTTGTTCCAATGACAGAACGATCCTTTGGTCGAGGAACTAAATGATAAACCTTGATTCTTTCGAACTGTTGTAGCTCTTCTTGCATAGCTATAATCCAATCAGATTCAGCAAGAGTGATGTGACCATAATTAGCGCATATTTAGCCCCCGAATTAGCCTCGTTCTTATGCTTTTTAGTGCATATTTGGGTCATTTATTATCTTTAGTTCTTTATTTTGCATATTCTTTGAGATTTTGATCCCTCGGTAGGAAAGGAGTAAGAATCTTGCATTTTCATGGCAAAACGAGACTAAATTGATCGAATCCAATGACCAAGCATCAAGGAGAGACAAGATTAGAAGGCCTTTGTACATATTATAGTAGATGAGGAATGTTGAGAAAGGATCCTTGAGTCCCCAAGAAAATCCCCAACGATTTTATGACGAAAAGGGAAGAAAAGAAGAAGAAATGTTGCTGAGGCACGATCCGTGCGGTTTCTCCACAATCCGTCCGTCCTTTAGAAGCACAATCCGTGCGTTTTCCTCCAAAGACGCTCGAGTTTGCAGCCACCAGAATCCGCCCGGATTCACCTGAAGACGCCCGTGTTCCACCGCCAGAATCCGCCCGTCCCGACTCCAAAACCCACGGATTCCTGTACAGCATAATTTCGTCTTCTCCAAGCTACAAAGAAAGAAGCCCTTCCTTCGAAAATTACCGGCTCCTCCTTGCTCACTCTAAAAAGTGTAATTACTAGTTTAGCCCTTAGTTAACCCTAATGCATCCACCTAATTTCCACTATAAATACCCCATTAGTCTAATTAGAAGAGCATGTTCTTCTTATCAATTCTTAGAGTAGTTAATACCAATCAAATCTCTCTTTAGTTTTGTGATCAACAATTAATCAAGTTTTAATACAAGTTTTATTTCCTTAAATCTCTCTTTTGTTCATCCTTTATTTTGGGTAATTAGAAGATTATTGGGTTTATTGGGAGATTGACAACCTTCCATCAATCATCAAGTTCTTCTATTATTCTTTTCATTATTATTTTGGAATCTCCATAGGTATATTCTCTTAATCCTTGTTTTAATTATTGTTAATCTTTCTTACTTGTTCATCATGTTTGGCTTTGTTAGTATGATTGACAACCTTATTAACATGTTAAACTTGATCATGAGTGAGTAGTTACTTAGCTAGGATTAATGGGTAATTAGGGGAAACCAACATAGGGAATGATTCATGCTTAAATTAATATGTTTTCATAGTTTATTTGCTTGCTTGTTTTGATCTCAACTCATGCACATGTTAAGTTTGATGAAATGTGAGCCTATGAATCCTTACATTTTTTACCCATCACCTATCTTTTCAATGAGACTTGTAAGACATAAACCAACTCAAGTCTCATTAGACCATGCATGTTGTTGAGTAGGGAAGATTAAGTCGACTTGTAGGTGTTGTACAATCTAATCGATTCGGCTCCGGGACCCAAACTTTCCTAGGATTGTAAGATATAACCCAACTCAATCCATCACAACAATAATTGCTTGCTTATAATTTGAGAACATGTTTGTATGATCAATTCCCATGATTCGCCTATGACCCCATGACACCCTAGTGCTTTTTATCAATTGTTTAAATCTTTCCTTTTGTTGCTTGTTTATTGCATCTATTAGATTAGAATCATAAACCCATTATAATTGTGACAACCCCAATCACAACCATAATTAGATTGAATAATTTGAGTAACCACCGTCCCATGGATCGACCTCGACTTACCATTAACTAGTTGTATGTTGAGTATTATAAATGTGTTTGATTGGATGTGACCCGAGGACATCACCGATCAAAAATGGTGTCCTTGTCGGGGACGGTGTTGTTTATTTGAATTGTTCTTTTGTCTAGTTTTAGTTGTGCTTCTATTTCTTGAGCTTTATTGTACTTGTTCTATTTCACATGCTCAACATGTCTACATTCACTTTTTGGCAATATGAAAATGAGTCTTTCGATAAATATGTTGCAATATTTGAAGATTATATGACTCATGCTTGGTATCATGGTTTTACTCTTTCAAATTATGAAGCATGTTGTGTTGTTTATAATGGCATGAACCTTGAAACCCACAACTTGGCATTTCACTTGAGTGGTGGTAAGATATGTGAGATGAGTTGTGAGGAATTTTGGGAATTTGTTGAGTTCATGACCATTCATTGTCTTAAGCAAATTATACATGACATCTTTGAGAGTGCCAAGGAAGGTATGGAAGTGATAAAAGCCACATTTCAAAAATTCATTGAGGAAAACTATGATGAAAATGAGATTTGTGAGGATGAGAAACCTTCCTATAACCTTGAGCCAACCCACTTTGTCCACAAAATTAACCCACCTTGGGAAGATGGAGTGCTAGATGAGGAGAGTGATGATGAGGAGGAGTACATTCTTGATTATGAAACTAATGCTTGGATGCCGTCATCCTACTCTTCTTGTGTTTCAATGAAATCAACCTCCATGGAATTTGATGTTAATGGGCAAAGTGAGAATGATATGGATGAGAGCTTGAGAGAAAACTCACCCTTTGAGGATGACATATTTGAGGGAGACAATTGTGTTGAACTTGGTGAGCCTGGTTACGACAACCCCTTTGATAATGGACCTTGTTGGGATGAGGAATATGATGTGGACATTTGGGAACCCCAAATAGACACCCTTAAAATCACCATGGATGATAATGAGAGTACTTGCATGGAATGTGGTGATTTTGACTATTTGGAGGATGAGTTGAGAGAATTGCCAACCAACTACCCATTTCATGTTCCTTCCATCCATCATTTCTCTTATGATTTTTGTCATAATATTCTTGACATGCTTGTCGGTCTTTTACTTGGGCATTCTTAAATTGCATAATCTTGTGTTGCTATGCATGCCTGTTCATGTCCCACTCCCAAGAATTTGACCGACTTCTACGTGCTTTGAGTGCTAGTGATAATCCTCCATGAAATTGTTTAAAGATAATCCTTGGTTTGATGGAGTTCCTTAATAACCATTAATTTGTATATATGCATTTAGTGTAGTTTGCATTGTATTATATCTCGCATGATTCATGTAGTTAGTTGCATATAGACTAGAATTCATGCATAATCACTAATGACCAATCCTATTCTTTTCTACACTAGAGATAGTGTTTAAATCGGTTTGGGGAGGTTTGATCATAAGTGACTTAAGCATTTAGCATGCATCATATAATATAGTTTAGTTTGCATTCATTTGTTATATATGACATATAGAATTGCATTTAGTTAGAGCATGCATTCATTCATATCATATCATTGCATTTGTACTTTATTCCAAAAAATCAAAAATTCAAAAACATGTATTTCCTTTTTATTCCTACTCCTACATGTACATTGAGGACAATGTCCAAAATAAAGTGGGGGATGGGAATTTATAATCCAAAATACATAAAAATTGAATATTTTTAAAAAAATCCCAAAAATATGTCCTTTAATTTCATAAAAACAAAACCCATAAAAATTTGAAAAATTTAAAAATCCAAAAACATGTTCAATCCTTTTTATTGTAGAATTGTATATATTGTATATACTTGTTTACTTGGCTGTTTATCCTTTTTCACATTGATTGACTACGCCACATCCGAGACATGAGGATCATGAAGACCGCATGGTATGATCTTTCCAATCTCCTTTTTCCTCTTTATGTTAATGACTATGTGGCTTTGTTTTGATTGATGCGGTATAACAATGTGAACTTAGGACTTATATTTAGTATACATGTCATATTAGTTGATAGAATCACTTGCATTAGGATGTTTATAATAGTTGCATCATAGCATGTAGTTGCATTTAGAAAAAAGTTTTGAAAAATGTCTAATTAGGAACTTTGACAAGAGCAACTAAGCCATTATAAATACTTTTTCAACTTAAGACTTTGCCTACTAGAATGGTTGTAAAACACCCTAGGTAGTGTCATACTAGTGTCTTTTGACCCATGACCCAAAGTCTAGTCAAGGGTTTGCATGTGAGTCACCTATCCGACCCCGTGATGCGATGTGGACTTGGTTAACTTGTCTAGGTGACCTTGATTGACCTTGTGGTAAGGCAACCCAAAAATACTTTCTATCAATAAGTTTGAAGTGCTCATTTCAAGAATTTTGTCATGTGGAAGTAATTTAATGCCAAGGAAACCTCAAATGTTATGAATTGTTGAATGTTGAGAAATTTAATTGTTTTGATGGAGGCGTACCACTTCGATGTGCTTTGGAGCGGGATCCATTGAATTGGGCCCCCACACGGTTGTGAATTCGACCGCCCAGAGACAGAGTGACTATTACCCCGAAAAGCTGTTATCTAGAGGTTAACCGGTTGCCTAATAAGCTATTGGCGAAAGCAAAGGACACTAGCCCGGAAGGGACAAACCCCATCTTAAATTTTTGAAATGTGAAAGTTGAATGAGGTCAAATTTTGAATACTAGTCATATCCACCCGTTGTGTATAAAGATTTGAGCATTTCATTCCCAAAAAGCCTTTTTGTCAAGCCACTTTGTCGAGCTTGGGACGATCCAAGACCTTTACTTTTGTAGAGAATTCGAGACTTGTCATGTCATATGCTACTAGCATAATAGGGATCATCATTCCACCACCATCCGATCGCTCTTGACGAAAGCATTTGGAAATTGAGGACGAAAGTACTCTAGTTTAACACCATTTGGAGGTGATTTAGTGCCATCCTCTTAGCCTTAGTAATTTGTTGAACTAGTATTTGTGAAGGATTACATGCTCTTAAATTTGTTCCTGTTTAGTGCCTCCGCCACTCGATGAGGAAGTGGCTATTCCTTTTGTAGATGCATCCATTATGTGATTTTGTGTGCTTAATGTTTGGATGTGTCGCCATTTTGACAAGACTCACCTTGCCTTGCAAGAAGGCATCCTACCTCATGGTTGTCTTGTTGTGAGTTGAAGGGGCGGAGTGAGACCCGCTAATTATCTCATATCAGCTATGTTATTAGGTTAGTTTAAATAATGGTCCTAGTCTTTGTCACCTCTTTACTCGGGACGAGTAAAGGTTCGGTTTGGGGATATTTGATGTGACCATAATTAGCGCATATTTAGCCCCCGAATTAGCCTCGTTCTCATGCTTTTTAGTGCATATTTGGGTCATTTATTATCTTTAGTTCTTTGTTTTGCATATTCTTTGAGATTTTGATCCCTTGGTAGGAAAGGAGTAAGAATCTTGCATTTTCATGGCAAAACGAGACTAAATTGATCGAATCCAATGACCAAGCATCAAGGAGAGACAAGTTTAGAAGGCCTTTGTACATATTATAGTAGATGAGCAATGTTGAAAAAGGATCCTTGAGTCCCCAAGGAAATCCCCAAGGATTTTATGAAGAAAAGGGAAGAAAAGAAGAAGAAATGTTGCTGAGGCACAATCCGTGCGGTTTCTCCACAATCCGTCCGTCCTTTACAAGCACAATCCGTGCGTTTTCCTCCAAAGACGCTCGGGTTTTCAGCCACCAGAATCCGCCCGGATTCACCTGAAGACGCTCGTGTTCCACCACCAGAATCCGCCCGTCCCGACTCCAAAACGCACGGATTCCTGTACGGCATAATTTCGTCTTCTCCAAGCTACAAAGAAAGAAGCCCTTCCTTCGAAAAATACCGGCTCCTCCTTGCTCAATCTAAAAAGTGTAATTACTAGTATAGCCCTTAGTTAACCCTAATGCATCCACCTAATTTCCACTATAAATACCCCATTAGTCTAATTAGAAGAGCATGTTCTTCTTATCAATTCTTAGAGTAGTTAATACCAATCAAATCTCTCTTTAGTTTTGTAATCAACAATTAATCAAGTTTTAATACAAGTTTTATTTCCTTAAATCTCTCTTTTGTTCATCCTTTATTTTGGGTAATTAGAAGATTATTGGGTTTATTGGGAGATTGACAACCTTCCATCAATCATCAAGTTCTTCTATTATTCTTTGCATTATTATTTTAGAATCTCCATAGGTATAATTCTCTTAATCCTTGTTTTAATTATTGTTATTCTTTCTTACTTGTTCATCATGTTTGGCTTTGTTAGTATGATTCACAACCTTATTAACATGTTAAACTTGATCATGAGTGAGTAGTTACTTAGCTAGGATTAATGGGTAATTAGGGGAAACCAACATGGGGAATGATTCATGCTTAAATTAATATGCTTTCATAGTTTATTTGCTTGCTTGTTTTGATCTCAACTCATGCACATGTTATGTTTGATGAAATGTGAGCCTATGAATCCTTGCATTTTTTACCCATCACCTATCTTTTCAATGAGACTTGTAAGACATAAACCAACTCAAGTCTCATTCGACCATGCATGTTGTTGAGTAGGGAAGATTAAGTAGACTTGTAGGTGTTGTACAATCTAATCGATTCGGCTCCGGGACCCAAACTTTCCTAGGATTGTAAGATATAACCCAACTCAATCCATCACAACAATAATTGCTTGCTTATAATTTGAGAACATGTTTGTATGATCAATTCCCATTTCCCCTATGACCCCATGACACCCTAGTGCTTTTTATCAATTGTTTACATCTTTCCTTTTGTTGCATGTTTATTGCATCTATTAGATTAGAATCATCAACCCATTATAATTGTGACAACCTCAAGCACAACCATAATTAGATTGAATAATTTGAGTAACCACCGTCCCATGGATCGACCTCGACTTACCACTAACTAGTTGTATGTTGAGTATTATAAATGTGTTTGATTGGATGTGACCCGACGACATCACCCATCAAAGAGCTTCATTGATATTCTTTGGTTCGATCATGGATAGAAAAGAGTAGAAAGAGCAGAAGTTATTCAAGGAACGTCTTTTCTGAACACCCTTCTTAATATTCCCTAGAATATTGTCCATGGGATGTGAGCTCTTGTATTTCCACTTTGTTGAAGTAGTTGGTTAATCATCGTTATTTGAGCTTGTCCCAACTTCATTTGGACCATAATTAGAGGAGGTTCCCCCTGAATCCAATCCGGGTGTTGTATTAGAGCCGATTATAACCTCGGACTCTACACCTTGATTTGGATTCAATGTTATAGTAACATCATCTATAACATTGGTTTGGGAGTCCTTATTTTGAGTCAATGTTATTGTATCATCAACTATAACTTTGCTTTTCTCCTTTTTATCTTTTGAGGAATGATCAAGTTCATCATTCGTTCCCTCAATCTCATTATCCTCTAATTCTAGTTCCGGGGGATCGTCTCTTGAGAGACGAAAGTCGGGTTCATCCAAGTCTTCTTCCTCATCCTGTACAGGCATATCAAACACGTTATCCTCATCAAAGATGACATGGACACTTTCTTCATCACAAATATTTCTTTTATTGAAGACTTTGTAAGCCTTGCTATGATCTGAATATCCTATGAAAATCGCCTCATCACTCCTAGGGTCGAACTTACTTAACCGGTTTTTACCGTTATTGTGAACAAAACATTTACTCTCAAAGCAACGAAGATGAGAGATATTAGGTTTTCGACCTCTAAGGAGTTCGTAGGGAGTTTTCTTAAGAATAGGTCGGATCATAGCACGATTATGAATGTAGCAAGAAGTACTAATGGCTTCAGCCCAAAAGTTACAAGGTAAACCACTACACAAAAGAATTGTACGAGCCATATCTTCCAAAGTTATATTCATACGTTCATCGACACCGTTTTATTGAGGAGTTCTTGGTGCAGAGAAGTTATGCCCTACACCATTAAATCTACAATATTCTATGAAAGCTTGATTGTCAAACTCGGTGCCATGATCCGTACGAATAGATACAAGATTAGTCTTATATTTATTTTGAACACGTTTCATAAGACAATCAAATTCATCAAATGTTTCATCTTTTGAATGAAGAAAGATAGGCCATACATACCTCGAGTAATCGTCTACAAGAACAAAGACGTACATGGATCCTCCTCTACTCCTTACCTTCATTGGTCCACATAAATCCACGTGTACTAATTCAAAGGCTTGATTTGTGCTTACTACTCTTTTCGGTTTGAACGATGATGTTACTTGTTTGCACTTAGCACATGTGTCACACATCCTTTCTTGGTCGAACTTGATCTTAGGTAACCCTTCAACGAAGTCCCACTTCTTCAGTTTGTTCAAGGTTAGTGAACTAATGTGACCAAATCGTTTATGCCATAGACAAGGATCATCAAGAGTAACTTTCATGCATGAAAAAGAGTTAGTAGGCACAACATGTAAATCTACCATATAAACATTTCTTTTCCTATGGCCTTCATGAATAACGTTGCTAGTTCCTTCAATAATAATGCGACAGCTGTCAGTATGAAAAACTACTTTGTTACCTTTGTCGCATAGTTGAGATATGCTTAGCAAGTTATGTTTTAGACTGATGTGACCATAATTAGAGCATATTTAGTCCCCGAATTAGCCTTGTTCCCATGCTTTTAAGTGCATATTTGGGTCATTTATTGTCTTTAGTTCTTTGTTTTGCATATTCTTTGAGGTTTTGTGTCCTTGGTAGGAAAGGAGTGCAAACCTTGCATTTTCATGGCAAAATGAGACTAAATTGATTGAATTCAATGACCAAGCATCAAGGAGAGACAAGATTAGAAGGCCTTTGTACATATTATAGTAGATGGGCAATGATGAGGAAAGATCCTTGCATCCCCGAGGAAATCCCCAAGGATTTTATGAAAAAAGGGAAGAAAAGAAGAAGAAAGCACGCTGCATGACAACCCGTTTTATTGTTCCCACCTTTTGAAAATCCAAAATGACAAATTTAGTTTCATGCATTGCATCGTGTGTGCATGAACTACACCCAACCTTAGGACATTAGCAATAATGTCTAACTCGGTTTGGGAAGTACATACATACACAACGGGAGGTAATCTAAATTATCCTCTCCGTCATAAAAAAAAACCCATGCATCATGTAGTGTAGACTAGTGTAGTTTGCATTTAGTGTAGAATTCATGCATCATGCTTGCATGATTTCCCATCATTTTGGCCATTGAGGACAATGCCCATATTAGTGTGGGGATGGGGAATTCTAACTTAACTTTTATTCAAAAATCCAAAAAAAAATTGAAAAATTTCGAAAAAACCATAAAATTTGAAAAATTGAAAAACCAAAAACAAGTTCATTTCCTTTGTAGTGTAGTCATGTATATATTGTATATATTGTGTTTGTCCTACTCTTGTTCACATTGATCGACTACGCCACATCCGAGACATGAGGATCATGAAGACCGCATGGTATGATCTTTCCAATCTCCTTTTTCCTCTTTATGTTAATGACTATGTGGCTTTATTTTGATTTATGCGGTATAACAATGTGAACTTAGGACTTGCATTTAGTGTATATGTCATATTAGTTGGTAGAATCATTTGCATTAGGATGTATAAATATTAGTTGCATCATGGCATGTAGTTTTCATGGTTAAAAAAATTTTGCGAAACCGTCTACTTGGGAAGCTTGACAAGTGTACATAGGCCCTAGTAGATGCTCTTTATTCTTAAGACTTTGCTTGTTAGAATACTTGTAAAACACCCTAGGATGTGTCATGCTAGTATCCTTTGACCCATGGATTAAGGCCTAGTCAAGAGTACCTTGTGGTGTGGTAACTCCTTGGCTACCGTTTATTCCAAGGTGACCCTTGAAACCATGCATCCATCCATCCATCATCCATGTTCTACCATATTTTTGTCATCAAAGGGAATGGGCACAAAAAGAAATCAATTTGAGTTCAATGAAATGAAAAGTGAATGAAAGTTTGCAAAAAAAATGCATCAAATGAAAAGAGGAGCAAAAATAGAACTCCTAAAGCTTCAAATATAAGGCACCCTCACTACATATGGGGTGACTTTGAAAATGTTCAAAAGAAATGCAAAGAAAAGTTGAAAGTTATCAAGTGTTGAAATGCCAAAAATAAAAAAGAAATGGCAAGAAAATGTTCTCAAATGTTATATGCCACAAGAAATTGGGGGGAAAAACAACAACAAAGCAAACTCCCAAAGTGAAACTCAAATGTCTATCGATCCCTTTATCCATCGTATCCATTTTTGTGCATGGTAGAGAGGGGACGACCCTTCTTCTTGTCTAGGCAAGAGGGGGAATTCCGCGATCCTCCAGTGTTTCTAACACCATAGGGAGTCTAGTCTTGACAAAAGCATTTAACGATTGAGGACAAAGGTACCCTAGCTTGACACAACTTGGAGGTGATTTATTGGTATCCTTCTAGGCTTAGTAGTTTGAACAAATTGCATCTATGAAGGAGTGTGTACCCTTAAATTGCTTCCCTTGTAGATAATTTCTGCCACTTAGATGAGGAAAGTGGCTATTCTTTTGTAGATGCATCCATTATTTGTTTTGTGTGCTTAATGTTTGGATGTGCCGCCATTTTGGCAAGACCCACCTTGCCTTGCAAGAAGGCATCCTACCTCATGGTTGTCTTGTTGTGAGTTCAAGGGGCGGAGTGAGACCCGCTAATTGTCTTATATCGGCTATGTTATTAGGTTAGTTTAAATAATGGTCCTAGTCTTTGTCACCTCTTTACTCGGGACGAGCAAAGGTTCGGTTTGGGGATATTTGATGTGACCATAATTAGAGAATATTTAGTCCCCGAATTAGCCTTGTTCCCATGCTTTTTAGTGCATATTTGGGTCATTTATTGTCTTTAGTTCTTTGTTTTGCATATTCTTTGAGGTTTTGTGTCCTTGGTAGGAAAGGAGTGCAAACCTTGCATTTTCATGGCAAAATGAGACTAAATTGATTGAATTCAATGACCAAGCATCAAGGAGAGACAAGATTAGAAGGCCTTTGTACATATTATAGTAGATGGGCAATGATGAGGAAAGATCCTTGCATCCCCGAGGAAATCCCCAAGGATTTTATGAAGAAAAAGGAATAAAAGAAGAAGAAAGCACGCTGCATGACAACCAGTGCGTCCCCGTCCTCCTCCTTCACAATCCGTGCGTCTTCCTTACAAGACGCCCGGGCAGCAACCCCAGAAGACGCCCGTCTTCTCCCAAAGACTCTCGGGCAGAGACACAGGAATCCGGCCGTCCCGAGCCTAAGACGCACGGATTCCAAGACAGCGCAGCTTCGTTTCTTCAAGCTTCAAGAAAGATGCCAATCCTTCAAAAAATACCGGCGTTTCCTTAAGTAGGGACTTAATCGTCATTTAAGCCCTTAGTTAACTCTAATTCCTACACCTAATCCCCACTATAAATACCGCATTAGTCAAATTGGAGGAGCATGTTCTTCTTATCAATTCTTAGAGTAGTTAATATCAACCAAATCTCTCTTTAGTTTTGTAATCAACAATTAATCAAGTTTTAATACAAGTTTTATTTCCTTAATCTCTCTTTTGTTCATCCTTTATTATGGGTAATTGAAGATTATTTGGGTTATTATTGGGAGATTGACAACCTCTCAATCAAGCATCAAGTACTTCTTTTATTCTTTGCTTTATTATTGGAATCATTAGTAGGTATAATTCTCTTAATCCCTTTTTAATTATTGTTAATTACTTTCATTTATTCATCATGTTTCACTTTGTTGGTATGATTGACAACCTTGCTAACATGTTCAACATGATAATGAGTGAGTAGTCACCTAGCTAGGGTTAATGGGTAATTAGGGGAAACCAACATGGGGAATGATTCATGCTTAAATTAATATGCTTTCATGGTTTATTTGCTTGCTTGTTTTGATCTCAACTCATGCACATAATATGTTTGATGAAATGCGAGCCTATGAATCCTTGCATTTTTTACCCATCACCTATCTTTTCAATGAGACTTGTAAGATATAAACCAACTCGAGTCTCATTAGACCATGCATGTTGTTGAGTAGGAAAGACTAAGTCGACTTGTAGGTGTTGTACAATCTAATTGATTCGGCTCCCGGACCCAAACTTTCCTAGGATTGTAAGATATAACCCAACTCAATCCATCACAACAATAATTGCTTGCTTATAATTTGAGAACATGTTTGTGTGATCAATTCCCATGAATCCCCTATGACCCCATGACAACCTAGTGCTTTTTATCAATTGTTTACAACCCTTTTAATTCATCTTGCTTGTTTACTTTCGTTCCTATTTAGTTTAGTGACCTTCTACATCAACCCAAATTGTGACACCCCTAAGAGACCACTAGTCTCAATAGAAATCTCATCTCAATTCCCGTCCCTTGGGATTCGACCTTTACTTGCCTCTTTACTAATTGTAGAGTTGTTTGTGAAGCTATAAATTGTGTTTTGGTCTAGGTGCTCCTAACGACAAGTCACCGAAAAGATTTAGTTCGCACGACCATAGACCGTCCACAAGATAAATGTCACTGATCGTGTGAGACTTAGAGAATCTGATTTTGCCAATGCCAATTACTTTTCCCTTTTTGTTGTCCCCGAACGTCACTTTTCCTCCGTTGAAGGGCTTGAGTGAAAGAAACAGGTTCTTATCTCCGGTCATGTGTCTTGAACATCCACTATCAATATACCATTGATTGTTCTCTTTCACTACTTCCTCCTGAAAGGATTAGATACAATATTAGGTACCCAAGCTAAGTTGGGTCCCTTATGATTAGTTACTCTATATACTAAATACTTTCGAATCCACACTTGTTTAATAACCGTTTTTATAACCCTTAGTTTATTTTGCTTAGGAGGAGTTCTTGGGTTAGGGTTTTCTCTTGGTCTTTTATGACTATTTCCCTTGTGAATAGGTTTACTAGGTTGAGATCGACAAGGGTTTTGCGAGGTACTAGGTTTCTTGCTGTAGTCGAAGGCTATGTCATAGAACCAACGAAATTTATTGTTCCTTTCTTCGTTAGGTTCCTTAATGGGGGTTTCAACATTCTCGTCAACCGTGTCAACAGTTTTAGCATGGATAGCATTTTTTCGTATATCATGAGCCTTTTTGACACAATTTATTTGAATGTGACCCGTATGATCACAGTAATTGCAAATCAGGTATTCAGGAAGATCAGCATACTTCTTTTTTCTGAAATCAAAATCTGAAGGTGTTGATTTGCATTTAGAGTGATATCTACGGCTGTAGCACTCATGTCCTAACCCCATCTTCATATTATTGTCAGATTGTTCGGTTAGGAAGTATAAGACTTTTGTGCTACCTTCCCACTTGTCATGGACCTTCCTAGCGTGTAGAAGTAAGTCCTTTAGGTTTTTAATTTCCTCTTGACATTTCGTGTGATCTACATCATTGTCCTTTTTAAAGTTGTCACGAAAGTCTGGGCATCGTTTGTTAAGAATGAACATAACATCGGTGTGTTGTTTCTTAACATTGATCATATCGGTCTTAGATTCTTTTAATTGCATTGAAAGAGAATCTATCTCTTTCGTTTGGTCTAAGATCACTGCTTCATCAGATGTGACCCTAGTTATCAAAAGTTCTTTGGCTTTTCTAAGTTCTAAAGTTATAGCTACATTAGATATAACTTTGACTTGAAGGTGCTTGATGTTAAGCTTTAGGTCTGAAGTTATAGCTTCATTAGCTATAACTTTGGACTCTAGTTCCTTCTTTTCAGCCGTAGTAGAATCTAACGTTGTTGCTTTCTCAGCAATAACCTTAGATTTCAACTTCTTAGCTTTGGCCTTGAAAGTATGATTCTCTTCCGCGATTTCGAGAATCTGTTCCTTCAGATCCTTCAATTCCAAGTCCTGTTCGTGACACTTATCAAGAGATTGTTCAAAGAATTCAATTAAAGCACTTTTAGACAATTTCTTAACGCATTTTTTAAGCTCAAGATAACTTACCTCTTCATCGTCATCTTCGTCTGATTCTCCAAGAAAGCAATAGTTTGAGTGAGAGTTTGTGCTTTCATCGTCGCTATCGGAGATTAGGTCAAGACTAACGCTGCTGAGACAAAGGTTAGCAACTTCGTCATCTTCAGATTCCTCGTCATCTTCTGAGTCAAGGTCTCCCCAACACGAAGCCATCATAACTTGTTTGAATTCTCTCTTTGTCATCTCACGTTTTGTCTTGTCCTTAATTTTTTCCCATGTTGGACAATCCTTGATTATATGACTAGATTCTCCACACTTGAAGCAACCTCTATTTGCGAAGGACGACTTTGATTCAGTAACCTTTTTGTTGGATGATTTGTTGTTGTTGTTGTAGGATGATTTTGTTTGTTTGTTTCGAAATATCTTATTTTTGAAACGGCGTGCAAACAGAACAGTTTCATCCTCTAGTTCAGAGTCAACTTCTTCGCTTTTTAAGACCATACTCTTATTACAACTAGGTTCAGCGTCATCTTTGTTAAGAGTAATTTCATGAGCCATGAGAGCACCAATGAGTTCTTGATAAGACAGGTTTTCAAGGTCTCGTGATTCCTCCATTGCAGTGACTTTAGCACACCACTTCTTAGTCAGGCTCCTAAGAACCTTTCTAGCAATGTCCTCAGTACTGAACTTCCTTCCTAGGTTTTTCAGTTCATTTATGATGCTTGAAAACCTTGAGGACATACTATCTAAGGACTCATTAGGCTCCATAATGAATAGCTCATATTTTTGCATAAGCAAATCTATTCGGTGCTTCCTAACAATGGAAGTACCTTCATAAGCTAATTCAAGCCCATTCCATATCTCCTTGGCCGTGAAGCATGAAGAAAACCGATCAAACTCTGTAGACGTCATTCCGTTTTACAGAAGACTTATTGCTTTGGAGTTCTTTTCGGCCTTCTTGTAGTCGGCCTCGACATAGTCCTATTCTTTCTTTTCATAGGTAGTGCCTTCCTCGGATGCTACAAGAATTTTTGTGCGGTCCGTTTTGGATAATCCTCTAGCACTCCCAATCGTGACTTTCACATAGTGAGTCATCATGTTTTTCCAAATCCATAATTCTTCCCATCAAAGACGGGACACTTGAGATATTTGGAATCAATTTATCACGTGATAGGCAGCCGAATATAAAACGATAAGATAAATGAAAAACAAGATAGATCAGCCACTTTGCGGTTAGGCAATCAAGAGCACGAGGCTCTGATACCAATTGAAGAGTCTATTGATCCAAAATACTCAAGAGAGGGGGGGGGGGGTGAATTGAGGATTTAAAACTTTTGAAAGCTTTTTCGATTGTGTGTATGTTATTGATTATTTAAAGTTTATTGATTAAACTTTAACTAATCAACTAGTAAATTTAAAACGAAATAACAAACGAACGAAACAACGAGGAGACACACGATTTTTGAAGTGGTTCAGTTTCACAATCGAAACTTACGTCCACTATTCTCGAGTAATAAATTTAGTACCTTTCTACGGATTACAAATTTACTAACCCAACTCGTACAACTAACTCTAGCTGTAACTCAATGAGTATCGTTAAATACTCGAGTGACTAACTTACGCTAATAAGAAAGCACTAATGATTCTACCAAAGGTTCACGTTAATGAACAAGTAAGAAATCAACTAAGCACTATTATCTTATAACGATAAAAATAAGAACAAGTATACGAGTTTAAAATACACGACCTTTCAAAATAACAAATCGGTTTTTCTGCTTGAAAACACACGGTTTGCTTTGTAAAATTAAAATCAATTTTTTTGCTCAAGGTCTCTACTTTAAAAGTTGTAAAGAGTAAAGTATTTATAGGAAGGAAAGAGTAGGCAACTCGGTTTTGCACAAACCCTAATAGCCGAAATAATAAGATATGTAAACAAATCATATGTTCAATTATCTCTTTCCTAAAAGCCTTAAAAGATAATAAATAATATTCCAAGAGATAGAATATAATCTATTCAAATATTATCTTTACCATAAATTCCAAGATATGATAAGATTTCCTAAAATAAGAATATCTTTTATCATAAACAAATATATTAAGTAAGATATATAAGATATGTAAAGATATTATTATAGAATAAAATCTTCACCAAATATACCCTAGGTAACACGAGATGTCATGGCTCATATGCCTCGTGACTCGTGCAAACCCTATTCTTAACATATATGGGTTAGAATTTAGGTTTTAAGAGATGTTTTGTTGAAACCCTAATTAGTAGCAAGGTCCAACTCATAAGTTGACCCAACACGACTACTAACCAACGTCCATCATAAAACCGAACTCCGCACTAAACCGGACATTATTATATAAATACTTTTATCAAAACATTTAAAATAAACTTTAAACAATTTTCAAAACAATTTTGAAACATTATAAGTCGTGTATAAAAACTCAGCATCTCAATGTTATAGTAAGACAGCTATAACATTGAGCTCTTTTACTAGTAATGTTATAGCTGCAAAGCTATAACTTTACTAATTCAAGAAACTCATTCTTGGTTATCATTACGAGATAATCACCGATATTATTCTAATCTTCAGAGAGATCTTCGAGTATAGGCTACGTCATCATCCAAGCTTGATTAATCTTTAGACGGACTTCGTCTTCACATATATCTCGAACGAATTTTAATATTGTTTAATCTTGAATAGGGGCTTGAGCATTCATGCTATCATCACAATCTTCTTCCTTAATTTGCTTGTAATAAGCTGATTCTAAAACACTTAGACAAACGATTACACGCAACAAGTATATAAATTATAAGACACCTTGACATCATCAAAACATAAAAATATAAGCTATATGGTTCAACATAAGGGAAACCAACATGGGGGATGGTTCATACTTAATCTAATATGTTCACAAAATTTATTTGCTTGCTTATTGTGATCTCAACTTATGCACATGTTATGTTTGATGAAATGCGAGCCTATGAATCCTTGCATTTTTTACCCATCACTTACCTTTTCAATGAGACTTGTAAGACATAAACCGACTCGAGTCTCATTAGACCATGCATATAGTTGAGTAGGGAGGATTAAATCGACTTGTTGGTGTTGTACAATCTAATCGATTCGGCTCCGGGACCCAAACCTTCCTAGGATTGTTAGATATAAACCAACTCGATCCTATCACAACAATAATTTCTTGCTTATAATTTGAGAATATGTGTGTATGATCAATTCCCATGAATCCCCTATGAAACCATGACACCCTTGTGCTTTTAATCAATTGTTTAATTATATCTCATTTTAATCATCTTGCTTGTTTACTTTTATTGTTATTTAGTTTAGTGATCTTCTTATCCCAACCCAAATTGTGACACCCCTAGACACCACTACTTACAATCGAAACTCCTACATCAATTCCCGTCCCTTGGGATCCGACCTTTACTTGCCTCTTTACTAATAGTAGAGTTGTTTGTGAAGTTATAAATATTGTGTTGGTCTAGGTGCTAAGAAAAACATCATGAGGCAAGGCAAGGTAATTTTCACTTCCGACTCTCACAGGGAGAAGTACATTGTCTTTGCTAAGAAAACCATCATGCCGACTAAGTTTATTTATGAAGTTGCATTGTCAAAATTGGGTGTCCTTGAACAAACCAAAACCTTCTTTGAGTCTATGGGGTTGGGTAAATTGTTTACAATGAAAGAATTGACATACCCCTCTCTAACCTTGGAATTTTTAAGTTCTTTGAAAGTCACAAGGGTGGAGACTTGAACCAACTTCGAGTTTCGTCTTGAAAATGTTGATAGACGCATAACTTATGGCGAATTGGGTAAGATATTAGGCCTTAGTGATAACCCGAAATATACAAACATTCCTATCAAGTATGACCCTGCTCCTCTTTGGATGGCAATTTCCGGAAAGAGATTCATAGGCTTTCATGATTGTCGTGCTCTCTTCGTCCACCATCCGGGCATTAGAGTATGGCATAAGGTCATTGGGAATACTTTGATAGCTAGAAATGGCACAAATCATCTTACCAAGCTCGATTTTGTTCTTCTTGAGTCGGCCTTGAACATTGGGAGGGAATTTACCAAGCCATACAATGCTCTTAGACTTTTGGTTGAACGATGGCTTAATGTCGATTGTGGCAAAGAAGGCACCGCCTTTATTGTCAATAGAGGACTAGTTACCCATTTGGCTAAGCATTTCATCCGGAATTTCAACAAACACAACACTTATGTGTCGGTTAAAGGAGGCCATCTTATTGATATGGACACCATGATTCACAAGTTTAAGTGGGTCAAGCACGACACTCTTGACAACAAATATTGGTGGTTAACAAATGAAGCTAGATCCTTCACCTCGCCTTCCAAAATTTGCCGATTAAATGTTCACCGACCGAACTACCTTCTCCCACTCTCCGAAGAGATCGAGTATATCATTCAACAACAAAGGGGCGAAATTGTCGAGCCCTCCTCCTCCATTATCACCCCACCTTACCCATTTGAATACCACGAGTTCAAACCCAAAGATGTCGAAGTGGGAAATGATTACTTGACTCTTCTAATGAGGGAAATGCATAAGCAAGCTTACAATGATAGAGTGGACGCTTACAAGGCCCAATATCCGCCCCTCCTACATCTTGCTAGGCAAGGACTTCTTGATCCGTCTTGTCCTTTGCCTAGTTGGGCAGATAGGGAAGTATTCTTTCCTAGAATTTCTAGTGGTGGTAGACCGGGTGGAGAGGAGTTGGTTGTTGAAGAGGGTGCTGACCAAGAAGTAGAAGAAGAAGAGGTTCAAGAAGAAGAAGTCCAAGAAGAGGAAGAGAAAAGTGAGGAAGAACAAGAAAGTAAAAGTGAGAGTGGACGTGATTCCACATCTATAGAGGTTGATGATGCCTCAAAAGAGGAATATGATGATGATGATGATGACGACGACGATGATGATGATGATGATGATGATACGATGGGTGAGGATTAGCAAACTTTGGAGGCTCCTACATTCTTACACCTCCCTTATGGTTTGTCTACTTCTCTTGTTTTTATTTTATCTTGATCATTTTATTGGAGTCCTAGCAACATTGGAGGACTAACACCTTCGCTTCATTAAGGTGTTCATTATTATTGTTCCCGACTTGTAAAATCAAAAATGACAATTTTTAGTTTCATGCATTGCATTCCATGTGCATGAACTCCCCTGAAATTCATGACATTAGAAATAATGTCTATTTTGGTTTGGGGAAGTCCATACATATGCATTGGCAGCTAATTTAAATTATGCTCTCCGCTATAACAAAAACACATGCATCATGTAGTGTAGTTTAGTATAGTTTGCATTTAGTTTAGAAATCATGCATATTCATTGCATAATTTCCTATCGTATTGGCCATTGAGGACAATGCCCATAGTAGTGTGGGGATGGGAAATTCTAACTTGACTTTTATACAAAATCCAAAAAAAATCAAATATTTTAAAAAATCCAAAAAAATTGTAAAATTGAAAATCCAAAAAACAAGTTGATTTCCTTTGTAGTATATATTAGTTGCATCATGGCATATAGTTGCACATAGGAAAAATTTTGCGAAACCGTCTATTTGTGAAGCTTGACAAGTATATATAAGCCCTAGTAGATGCTTTTTCTTCTTAAGACTTTGCTTGTTAGAATACTTGTAAAACACCTTAGGATGTGTCATGCTAGTATCCTTTGACCCATGGATTAAGGCCTAGTCAAGAGTACCTTGTGGTATGATAACTCTTTGGCTACCGTTTATTTCAAGTTGACCCTTGAAACCATGCATCCATCATCCATATTCTACCACAATTTTGTCATCAAAAAGGGAATGTGCACAAAAGTTGTTTAGAAATTTGAGTTCAAGAAATGAATTGAAAGGTCAAAAAGTTTGCAAAATGCATCAAATGAAAAGAGGAGAAAAAATAGACTCCTAATGCTTCAAATATAAGCACCCTCACTACAAATGGGGTGACTTTGAAAATGTTCAAAAAGAAAATGCAAAAAGTTGAAAATTGTCAAGTATTGAAAATGCCAAACATCAAAAGAAATGGCAAAAAGAAAGTATTCTCAAATGTTATATGCCACAAGAAATTGAGGGGAAAAACAACAATAAAAGCAAACTCCCAAAATGAAACTCAAATACTATTGATCCCTTTTCCATCGTATCCACTTTTGTGCATGGTAGAGAGGGGATGACCCTTCTTCTTGTCTAGGCAAGAAGGGGAATTCCGCGATCCTCCAGTGTTTCTAATACCATAGGGAGTCTATTCTTGACAAAGGCATTTAACGATTGAGGACAAAGGTACCCTAGCTTGAAACAACTTCGAGGTGATTTATTGGTATCCTTCTAGGCTTAGTAGTTTGAAGAAACCATATCTATGAAGGAATGTGTACCCTTGAATTGCTTCCCCTTTAGATAATTTCCACCACTTAGATGAGGAAAGTGGCTATTCTTATTGTAGATGCATCCATTACTTGATTTTGTGTGCTTTAATGATTGGATGTGTCGCACTTTTGGCAAGACCCACCTTGCCTAGCAAGAAGGCATCCTACCTCATGGTTGTATTGTTGTGAGTTAAAGGGGCGGAGTGAGACCCGCTACTTGTCTCATATCGGCTATATTAGTAGGATAGTTTAAATAAGTGTCCTAGTTTTGTCACCTCTTTACTCGGGACGAGCAAATGTTCGGTTTGGGGATATTTGATCTGATCAATATTTGAGCATATTTAGTCCCCGAGTTAGCCTCGTTCCTATGCTTTTTAGTGCATATTTAGGTCATTTCTATCTTTAGTCCTTTATTTTGCATATTCTTTGAGGTTTAGTTTCTTGGGTAGGAGAGGAGTGCAAACCTTTCATTTTCATGGCAAACTATAGCTAAATTGATCCAATCTAATGACCAAGCATCAAAGAGAAGACAAGACTAGAAGGCCATTGTACATAATGTAGTAGATGGGCAATGATGAAGAAGATCCTTGCATCTCCGACAAGATCCCGGAGGATTGTTGGAAGAAGAAAAGAAGAAAAGAAGAAATAGCACGCTGGACTAGGATCCAAGCGTCTCACCTATCGGGACGCTCGTCCAGAAGCTCCACAAGCCGCTCGTCCAAGCTGCCAGGCCGCTCGTCTAACACCTACACAATCCGCTCGTCCCGACCTTTTGGACGCTCGGATTATCCTCCAGTGCAACACGTCCTTTTCTTTCTCCATTCGAGATGCGCATATTTTTGAAAGACTAGCTAAAAGGAGACCCGCATCTTTTCTTGAGAGGAGCGATTCCTCAAGGACTTAATCGTCATTTAAGCCCTTAGTAACCCTAATTTGTGCACCTAATCCCTACTATAAATACTCCATTAGTCTAATTAGATTATCATGTTCTTCTTATCAATCATTAGTGTATTTTATATTATTATAATCTCTCTTTAATCTTATAATCAACTTCTAATCAAGTCTTAATACAAATCTTATTTCCTTAATCTCTCTATTGTTCATCCTTTATTTTGGGTAATTGAAGATTATTTGAGTTTATTGGGAGATTGACAACCTTCCATCAATCATCAAGTACTTCTATTATTCTTTGCATTATTATTTTGGAATCATCATTAGGTATAATTCTCTTAATCCCTTTTTAATTATTGTTAATCATCTTCATTTATACATCATGTTTTGCTTTGTTAATATGATTGACAACCTTGTTAACATGTTAAACTTGATAATGAGTGAGTAGTTTCCTTAACTAGGGTTAATGGGGAATTAAGGGAAACCAACATGGGGGATGATTCATACTTAATCTAATATGTTCACATAATTTATTTGCTTGCTTGTTGTGATCTCAGCTTATGCACATGTTATGTTTGATAAAATGCGAGCCTATGAATCCTTGCATTTTTTACCCATCACTTACCTTTTCAATGAGACTTGTAAGACATAAACCAATTCGAGTCTCATTAGACCATGCATAGTTGAGTAGGGAGGATTAAGTCGACTTGTAGGTGTTGTACAATCTAATCGATTCGGCTCCGGGACCCAAACCTTCCTAGGATTGTAAGATATAAACCAACTCGATCCTATCACAACAATAATTGCTTGCTTATAATTTGAGAATAAGTTTGTATGATCAATTCCAATGAATCCCCTATGAACCCATGACACCCTAGTGCTTTTAATCAATTGTTTACATCTCATTTTAGTCATCTTGCTTGTTTACTTTTATTGTTATGTAGTTTAGTGATCTTCTTATCTCAACCCAAATTGTGACACCTCTAGACACCACTACTTACAATCGAAAATCCTACATCAATACCCGTCCCTTGGGATCCGACCTTTACTTGCCTCTTTACTAGTAGTAGAGTTGTTTGCGAAGTTATAAATATTGTTTTGGTCTAGGTGCTCTTAACGACAAGTAACCGAAATCGAAGCTCAAAGTGGACTGGCCAAGTGTGCCTTTTAAAAGACCTCTGCCGTGTCCATAGATCGGCTAGGCGTCGCAGGTGGGCCATGTCCACAAAAGGTGTGCAGATACTCGAAAGTCATTGAAGGTGCATATAGACTCGCCAGCCATTAAAGGGTGGGTACAAACTCGCCAGCCTTTGAAGGTGCGTATAGACTCGCCAACCGTTGAAGGTGCGTTGTGTAGGTTAATATCCGTATACTACCCTTAAATTGCAGGACTATAACGTAAATTTAAACATGCAATTTATAGTCATAAAACGATAAATACAATAGAAACGATAAGTGTATAGAAATCAACCTCGGGTCCTTTAAATTGCGGCGTAAAGAACAGAAATCTAAGCAGATTTCCTCCTAATCGTTGCACCCAAGACTTTGTCCGAGATATGCCCTTGTGCTAGAACAGTGTTCTCCGATTGCCTTGCAATATAGGGAGAACTGATGTGTGTTTTGCTTGAGATGTGAGATCTCGGTTTCTACAGAGAAAAATCCTCTCTCGAAACCCTAGTTTTTTTTTTACAAATGTTTTGATTAGGTTAGAAGGGAGGAGAAACCCTCCCTTTTGTTCCCTCTCACTCGGCCGGCCATGGGCTACCTAGGGAAGTGGGCTTCCACTTCCTTTTAGTCTTGGCTCATGGTCTGGTTCGCAAAATCGCTAAAATGTATATGACGGGTTTATATTATAAACTGTTATCGGTTATCGGAAATTAAGGCATCAGCTAATAATACGAGTTAACTGAATTATTAATACGTGTCCGACAAAACAGTATTGTATAATTTATTTTAATATACATTTAATTAAATATAAATCACGTATATTTAATTTTACGAATTAACTGGTTAATTCGCCTTAGCCCATGATATTTAATCCGTATTAAATATAATATCTCAACATCACATATTTGACTAATTACTAGTCAAATAACTCGGACTAACTGGTTAGTCAATTTTGGCATCTATATGACAGTATTTTCATACCGTCACATCTCTCGAACGTATCCTATAGGTGTGACTCTTAGGGACCAGTTGATCACCGCCATCCGTATGACAATAACGTCAAACTTATCTAGCAAGCCAACCGTTATTGATAAACGTGGATCAACCGATAATAATACCAAAAGTATGCCCTTTGATCCTTTTAGAGGTTTATAAGTCCTTGCACTAATTGTTAAGGACACCAACCCCAACAAGCTCCCACTTGTCCGTACAAGTGTATGTGCAATGACGTTATCCGCACTAACTGGAGGACACAAGCTCCAACAAACTCCCACTTGTCCGAACAAGTGTAGGTGCGATAACCGATTCTCATATTCATTTTAAAATTTCTCCCACTCAATGTAAAACAATTTGCAGATCTGGATCCACAAAGGTCGTATTTTACAATCGATCTGTATCTAGAGTGGTTTCCCCGACTAGAGAGTAACTTAACTGATAAAACGAATCCGTATCCGAGCATGGCCATGCATTTCGATTCTGACTCCTCGAGTGGCCCTGAGAAATATCGAGTACCTGATAAAGGCTGAATATTTCCTTCAACTCGACTCCTTCCGATCTAAGCACAGCATGAAATGACCCAGAAAAAATCTACTTGGCCCCCTGTTACGGATGACCGTGAGAAAGAAACCAAAGTCACCCAAAATCTGCCGTAGTCTCAAGAGACAGTCGATAGTCTAAGAATCGACTCTTAGGATCACTATGGAAGTCCTATCCACGACCGGGCAACGAATGTTATAAAACATTTAGGACTCCACGTCGATGTCACAATTGTGTCCTACGAAATATCCGTATAAATCGCCTCGTGATTGGTGGTCAACCTGTTGACTTATGGTTCGTTGAACCCACCATCAACCAACGTCACAGAATAATTGCCAGAGTTATCAGCTCATGTGGGCAATTAAGGACTAACAAGATATGATGTTTGTTCAGTTCACTTTGTGGTGTTCAAAATTGTCGTACAATTCCACATGAAAAACAAAATATATATATATAAAATGTCAAAACGATGATGTCGTATAGAGTACAAAGGAGAATGAATCTGATCCATAAAAGAGTACTACAACTCAGGAACACGTTTGATTCCCATGGAATTTACGTGCCCTTCATGCTTATCTTGTCGTAATGCTTTAGTGAGAGGATCTGCTATGTTATCATCTGTAGCAATCTTTTCTATCACTACTTCCTTTTGCTCCACGTAATCCCGGATTAGATGAGCTTTCCGTTGTACATGTCTAGATTTGTTGCTAGACTTTGGCTCCTTAGCTTGGAAGATGGCACCACTATTGTCGCAATAGATGGTGATCGGGTCATTCGAACTAGGCACTACGAGAGAGCCCATGTAAGAATTGACGCATCCATATCGCTTCCTTTGTTGCTTCAGACGCGGCATAGTACTCGGACTCGGTCGTAGAATCTCTCTTTGTAACAGTTTGTTTCGAACTCTTCCAGTGATCTGCAGCGCCATTAAGAGTAAAAACGAATCCTGACTGAGATTTCGAGTCATCACGATCCGTTTGGAAGCTAGCATCTGCGTAACCGGTTGCGCATAGCTTTTGTTCGCCTCCATAAGTCAAAGCCCAATCTTTAGTCCTCCGTAGGTACTTAAGAATGTTCTTGACAGCCAACCAATGTGGTTCACCTGGTTGCTGTTGGAATCGACTTGTCATACTCAATGCATATGCCACGTCCGGACGTGTGCATATCATGGCATACATGATTGATCCTATTGCCGAAGCATAAGGAATCCGTGTCATGCGCTCTTTCTCTTCCGGTGTCTCCGGTGCACGAGACTTGCTCAAATGCACCTCGGAGCCATAGGAAGGAACCCCTTCTTGGAGTTAGTCATACTGAATCTCTCTAGGACTTTGTCTATGTAAGACTCCTGACTGAGAGATAACATCCGTCGTGGTCTATCTCGATAGATACGGATGCCTAGAATTCTCTGTGCCTCTCCCAGATCTTTCATCTGGAAATGGTTCTTCAACCATACTTTCACCGAAGTTAAGAGAGGTATGTCATTCCCAATCAGGAGTATGTCGTCAACATACAATATTAGGAAGACAATCTTGCTCCCACTCGACTTGATATATAGACATGGTTCCTCGACCGATCGAGTAAATCCATTGTCTTTTATCACTTGGTCGAAGCGATGATTCCAACTCCTTGATGCTTGCTTAAGTCCATAAATGGAACGCTTAAGCTTGCACACTTTCTTAGGATGTTCGGGATCGATGAAACCTTCGGGTTGTACCATGTACAACTCTTCCTCCAAAAAGCCGTTTAAGAAGGCGGTTTTCACATCCATTTGCCAAATTTCATAGTCATGAAAAGCGGCGATCGCTAAGATAATCCGAATGGAACGCAGCATAACTACGGGTGCAAAAATCTCATCGTAGTGCAAACCTGGCACTTGGGTGAAACCTTTAGCAACTAGTCGTGCTTTGTAGATATCTTGTTGACCTTCCACAGAATGCTTTATCTTGTAAAGCCATTTGCATTGAAGGGGACGAACCTTAGCAGGTAAGTCAACAAGATCCCACACGTTGTTCTCATACATGGAGTCCATCTCGGATTGCATGGCCTCAAGCCATAGCTTTGAGTCGAACTTGTCATGGCACCTTTATAGGTTGCGGGTTCACTACTCGTTAAGAGTAGAACGTCATCTATGTCATGTTCCTCGACCATACCGATGTATCTGTCCGGAGGAATAGAGACTCTACCCGACCTCCTAGGTTCCTCAAGGATATACACCGCAGCCGGGATTGAAGGAATTGGTTCCTCCAATGGTTGCTCGGTGTTTGGTTCTGGAATCTCCGACAGGTCGAAGGTTCTATCACTCTTTGCATTCTCGAGAAATTCCTTCTCTAAGAATGTCGCACTAGCCGCAACAAAAACACGTTGTTCGGTTGGCGAATAAAAGTAATGACCACGTGATCCTTTAGGATAACCTATAAAGTATGTCTTGACCGATCGCGGGCCGAGCTTATCTTCAGGTCTCCACTTGACATAAGCCTCGCAGCCCCAAACCCGTATAAAGGACAAGTTAGGGACCGTTCCCTTCCATAGTTCATATGGAGTCTTGTCAATGACTTTAGACGGACTTCGGTTAAGTATTAGAGCGGCTGACATAAGAGCATAACCCCACAATGAATCAGGTAAAACCGTGTGACTCATCATGGATCGAACCATATCAAGTAGTGTTCGATTTCTCCGTTCGGACACACCATTCAACCGAGGTGTTCAGGTGGAGTTAAGCGTAGGGCAATCCCACAGTCCTTCAGGTGTTGATCAAACTCGTGAGAAAGATACTCGCCACCACGATCCGAACGCAGTGTTATTATCTTTCTACCCAACAGGTTCTGCACCCTATTTTGGTATTCCTTGAATTTCTCAAAGGATTCACTTTTGTGCTTCATTAAGTAGACATAGCCATATCTACTCAAATCGTCCGTGAAAGTGATGAAATACCTATAGCCTTCTCGTGCGGTGATTGACATAGGACCACATACATCCGTGTGTATGAGCCCTAATAGGTCAGCAGCGCGCATTCCAACACCTTTGAAGGAAATCCGAGTCATCTTACCGATGAGACATGATTCACACGTGCCAAATAATTGAAAATCAAAAGCCGAGATAGCTCCATGTTTGATGAGCTGTTTTACGCGTTTCTCATTAATGTGTCCCATACGGCAGTGCCATAGATACGTTTGATCTTTGTCACCAACCTTTAACTTTTTATTCATTACGTGTAATATTTCGTTGGTCTGATCTAAAACATAAATTCCATTCATGGAGACTGCCTTGCCATAAATCATATTGTGTAATGAGAAAATGCAAGAATTATTCTCTATTACAAATGAAAAACCAAGTTTATCAAGCGCAGAAACAGAAATAATGTTTTTAGAAAGACTGGGTACATAATAGCAATCATATAATGATAACTCAAATCCGCTAGGAAGCTGGATCACATATGTCCCCTTGGAGATGGCAGCTACTCTTGCTCCATTCCCAACACGCAGGTCCACCTCACCCTTTACGAGGGGTTCGATGTTTCGGAGCCCCTGCACATGATTACACAGATGAGAACCACAACCAGTATCAAGTACCCAAGTTCCGTAACTTGCGTGGTTAATCTCAATCATATGAATAAAAGTAGAAGAGAGAGAAGACATACCAACAGGTTTAACACGACCTGCCTTTAAGTCCTCATGATAAACAGGACATGTGCGTCTCCAATGCCCAGTCTTGTGGCAATGATGGCATTCCATGTTTTCACTCTTGCTCTTTGTCATGCCTGATGAGTTACTCGCCTCACCAGGACCACTCTTCCCTGAACCCGACTTCTTAAACTTCGCCTTACCTACTGTTAGGTTTGCCGGAGCTTTGCCCTTACCTTTCCCTTTGTTTGACACAACGAGAACATCTGTTTGAGCTCCCACTACACTTCATGTCCTTCTCGGTCCGTACGAGGAGGGAGTGCGATTCATGGGGAGTTTTCTTCAAATCATTCATATAGTAATTCGCTCGAAATTGCGAATAACCATCGTGGAGTGAGTGAAGAATACGGTCGATAACAATATTCTCGCTGATGTTACGATTAAAGGTCTCGGTTTCTCGACATTCTCAATCATGCTTTGAGAATGTGTGGGCTAACCGGTTGGCCCTTCTCGAGTCTCGCATCAAAGAAGCGAGTGGTATGCTCATAGGTCACGATTCTCGGTGCTTTCGAGAATTCCTTAGTGAGCGTGGTGAAAATCTTGTTTGCACCTTGGGCTATGAAGCGTTTCTGCAAATTGGGTTCCATTGCAAAAATGAGCACGTTTTTAATCGCACCCGCTTCCATGACGAAATCGTTATAAGTAGCGATCTCGTTAGCTCCGGCCGTGGGAAGGCGGGTGTGGCGGCATGGGCTCAAGTAGATATTTGAGCTTTCCGTCGCAGCGGCGGCATTCCGTAATCGCCTCCCGGTCCCGAAGTTGGATCCGTCATTCTTCAGTCGAGTGGACTGATTCATCTGACTCATGAAGATCCTAAGCCAGGACTCACGGTCCAATGTGGCACTTGGCATTGGGTTATCACTTGAACCAGCCATTTGATGTTTAGCAGTTTAAAATGTGATCTACACTGAAAAAGAAAGAAAAACAAGACAAAATAAGCAACTCATCGAGGTGATTTAAGTCTATTTTAAAATTCATTTTAAACATGTAGACTCTCACACTTGCATAATTGATCTCCCTCAAGAATGATACAAGTGATCCCAAGACTCAATTTCAGTAAATTGATAAGCCAACTGTTTAGCTAATTCTTCCGGAAGAACTCTTGGTCGATAGATTTCCGTAAATCCTATCTATAGTCCACCATGATCACAGGATCGTACGAGTGACCATAGTGTTGAGATAAAATAGGTCAATCAGTTCCAACTTACCCGACGTAGAAGGGGTCATAGTATGCCTACCGACGAAGAAGGGACTCATTGGAGTTTGACCTATAAAGACCGTTCTCAATTTTGGTTTATACGAGGAAGATCCCATCAAACAAAATTATAATTCATTTTAAGTGAACGAATAACTAGCGTCTGTCGTGAATGAATTTATTTGGATGATGGCTTAAAACGTGTGACATGAGAATGTCAATGAAAACTAACTCGTGACCTCTATATGTGTCAGTTTTCATGCAATAAATTATAGGTGGTTTGGTTTTTAGGCGGAATATGATGCAAATTATCGTTGCGGAAAAAAATAAATAAAGGAATGCAAAAACGTAAATAAAATTCCTAGTGTGGCCTATCCTAGTAAAAGAACACAATACAACTTTGGAATCCACCGTTGGACCCGAAAAGCTTGTCTTGATGTTCCATCTTGATCCAAGTAGCGGGAGTGAGCATCCGGTCTCCATCTTTGGTCTTCTCAAAAATTACAATTTAAAATTACAAATATAAACCTATTTACATTCTAATTAAAACTGTAATTACAAGTGAAAAATCCAAAACGGAGATACAAGATCTCAAAATACAACCAAGACCGTGTTCCATCATTACGGTAACACGTTCTACTAAGGCCACACTAAGTTACAATCGCTTGTAAAATTAAATACGTAAAAAAAAGGCATTCAAGGCATTCAACAAAACGATAAATAAAAATGCATCAACTAAAAACAAATTCATTCGTGACATAATTCCGTAATTATGTTAAATTTATCCAAACCACCTTTTAATGATTAAAATTCGAGTGATAAAACCGCTTCTATCATTTAATTTTAATCTATTATAATCCGTTACTTTAAATACAATTTAAAATAACTTAATGGTACGTGTGTGAACCGTTTCACAATCATAGCGAGTGTACTATATCCGGATAAAGTACATATTGAAGCCAAAAGAAAATTTAAATCAAAAGAAACAAAATTTTCAATGCTGTAAAAGACGAAATCCCTCGATCCAGGGACATAAGTGCTCGATCGAGGGACAGGAGGGCTCGATCGACTGAACTGCAAGTCGATCGAGAGGTATGCTAATCAGGAGGTGCTCGATCGACTAAACTGGTGGTCGATCGAGTACCTATATCAGCAAAACTACTCGATCGAGTACGAGGACAACTCGATCGAGCAGAGGGGTTTTGAAGGGGGTCGATCGAGTGCAAAGCAAGGACTCGATCGAGCAAAAAGGTTTTGAGACAGGGTCGATCGAGTACAATAGGGACTCGATCGATCAAAAACAAGACAAAACAGCACTCGATCGAGTAGAAATACGCTCGATCGAATGCAAAAGTGGCTGAAAACCTCTGGAAAAACCAAAACCCTCGTGAAAACAAATTTCGAGACAAAAACAATTGCAAATTCGATCAAAATTGCATCAAAACAAATTTGACAATTTACAAAACATGACATATTGTTATAATCTCCGTATAAAACAACAATATGCAAAAACCAAATGATGAAAACGTGTAAAACATGTCACGGTTTCATAAAAACGCAACAGCCAAATTAAAAAATTTCTGCCGTGAGAAAAATATGCTGATGCAGCACGGATTTTTAGACAAAACAAAATCGTTTCAAGATCGTTTTATGAAAAACACATGAAAAATTCACGTGGCCTCGCTCTGATACCACTTGTAGGTTAATATCCGTATACTACCCTTAAATTGCAGGACTATAACGTAAATTTAAACATGCAATTTATAGTCATAAAACGATAAATACAATAGAAACGATAAGTGTATAGAAATCAACCTCGGGTCCTTTAAATTGCGGCGTAAAGAAAGAAATCTAAGCGATTTCCTCCTAATCGTTGCACCCAAGACTTTGTCCGAGATATGCCCTTGTGCTAGAACAGTGTTCTCCGATTGCCTTGCAATATAGGGAGAACTGATGTGTGTTTTGCTTGAGATGTGAGATCTCGGTTTCTACAGAGAAAAATCCTCTCTCGAAACCCTAGTTTTTTTTTTACAAATGTTTTGATTAGGTTAGAAGGGAGGAGAAACCCTCCCTTTTGTTCCCTCTCACTCGGCCGGCCATGGGCTACCTAGGGAAGTGGGCTTCCACTTCCTTTTAGTCTTGGCTCATGGTCAGTTCGCAAAATCGCTAAAATGTATATGACGGGTTTATATTATAAACTGTTATCGGTTATCGGAAATTAAGGCATCAGCTAATAATACGAGTTAACTGAATTATTAATACGTGTCCGACAAAACAGTATTGTATAATTTATTTTAATATACATTTAATTAAATATAAATCACGTATATTTAATTTTACGAATTAACTGGTTAATTCGCCTTAGCCCATGATATTTAATCCGTATTAAATATAATATCTCAACATCACATATTTGACTAATTACTAGTCAAATAACTCGGACTAACTGGTTAGTCAATTTTGGCATCTATATGACAGTATTTTCATACCGTCACATCTCTCGAACGTATCCTATAGGTGTGACTCTTAGGGACCAGTTGATCACCGCCATCTGTATGACAATAACGTCAAACTTATCTAGCAAGCCAACCGTTATTGATAAACGTGGATCAACTGATAATAATACCAAAATATGCCCTTTGATCCTTTTAGAGGTTTATAAGTCCTTGCACTAACTGTTAAGGACACCGACCCCAACAAGCTCCCACTTGTCCGTACAAGTGTATGTGCAATGACGTTATCCGCACTAACTGGAGGACACAAGCTCCAACACGTTGAGGCTCACTAGCCATGGAAAGTGCATTGAGGCTCGCCAGCCTTCGAAGGTGCGTAGAGACTCGCCAGCCATCACAGGTACGTAGACGCTCGCCATCCATTGAAGGTGCGTAGAGACTCCCCAGCCGTTGAAGGTGCGTAGAGGCTCGCAAGCCATTGATGGTGCGTAGAGGCTCGTCAACCATTGAAGGTCGAATAATCAATTGTGGGAAATGGTCTGAATCATCGGGTCCTATTTCAAGAGGTTGCTTGTTGTTAGTGGACTCCGCAGGGAGGTTTCAAACGTCCTGTTCAGGGATTTTGGTGTTTATAAGGAACGTCTGCAGTGTTAGGGAAAAGATAGGCCCGTTGTGACTTGGGCTTGGCTCTCGCGGATGGCGGCCTCTGTTACTGCCATTTGTAATTTTTAATTCTGAAAGGGGTTAACAGTTTTTATTGCCGTCATTCGGAGTTTGTGAAAATACTGAATTTCAATTTCGCCATTTGCTATTTTGCGTTGGAAAAATTCCGTTGTGATAATAGCAAGTTTTAATTTCGATATTTGCTGTTTTTTTTTTTTTTTTTTTTTGAAAATAACGGTTTTTATTTCCAAAATAGCGAATTTGTATTTTCGCTATTTTCTATTTCTGTTTGAAGATAACGGTTTTTAATTCCGTTATCCTACAATTTTGTGAGAAATAGCGAGTTTGAATTTCGCTATTTGATATTTGTAAGGAAAATGGCGGTTTTTAATTCCGCCGTTCGAAATTTTGTGAAAATAGCGATTTTGAAACTCGCCATCTTATATGACGATTTTTAATTCCGTTGTTTGAAATTTGTGAAAATAGCTACTTTTGAATTCCGCCATTGCTATTTGTGATGAAAATGACGGTTTTTAATTCCGTCGTTTGAAATTTGTGAAAATAGCAATTTTGAATTTCGCCATTTGCTATTTGTGAAGAAAATGACTGTTTTTGATTCCGTCGTTTGAAATTTGTGAAAATAGCGAATTTTGAATTTCGCCATTTTGTATGACAGTTTTTAATTCCGTCGTTTGAAATTTGTGAAAATAGCGAATTTGAATTTCGCCGTTTGCTATTTGTGAAGACAATGGCGGTTTTTAATTCCGTCGTTTGAAATTTGTGAAAAATAGTTATATTGCGTGTGTTTGGGCCAAAGCCCAAAATTTGGCTGAAATTGCTAGAGTCACCTCAAAGAGGCGCGAGCCATTAGGCGATACAAGGGGCTTCCCCTTATTTTCTTAAAAAGACGCGAGAGCAGCTTGCCCTTCATTCCGTCATCTTCTTCAACAAAATCACTCAAAAGCTCAAAAAAAATCGCCATTTTTTACCTCGCCATTGCTTGTGTTCGTGCAACATCACCCATGTCATCTCAAGGTATGTAAATCCTCCTGATTCCATTTGAATTTGTTTGCTTTTTTGTTGATTGAATTGGGACGAAACCCTAATTCCTTTGAAATCGGGTTGGGCGTTTTTGATTTGCCTATTTTCGAGTGAAATTGATGCTCGTATTAGGTTAGAAACTTCTTTAGGAGTATAGGGATGCTTTTAGTTTGCATTTTGGTCCCTGTTCCCACTCCCTAGGTGCGAAATACGCGAATGAGACAAGAAACCCTCTCATTTTGCAATGTCGTGCTTGTTTGCTTGAGTTGTGTGCCCCACTAGGTTGCATTGTAGTCAGGGAAGGCTGTCTTTGCTATGTTAAACCTTCGTTGGGTGCTAGGGGCAATATTTCACATTTTGCCCTTATCAGACGATCTTATGCTGACGAAATAAGCGCCTGTGTGGACTCAAACTGAGCCACCTTGCTTAGAATAGAGTGTAACACCCCAACTATCCGTCCAAGATAATTGGAGCGTTACCATCTCGGTTTCCCGAGGTAGTGTTTCAAAACTTCATAAAAGAACATCTTATAAATAAATATAATGTTTAGTGAATTACATAAACGTAAACAAATGAATGAAATACAACTCATGGTTACTATACTCAACTAACTAACTATGCTTGTCTTGTGACTCATCCAACTCATCCCGTCTCCCGCGTACTATCCATACCATTTGTACCTAACCAGCTCCCCATATGACCAAAGGATATCATATGAATCGACACAGGCCACTCCAAAAGAGACAGGTGACAAATACACAGACACAACAAACGCCAGTTCCAATAAACAAATAAAGTGCGAGACGACTTAAGTGTGTGAATATGCAACATGACTACTAATATGAATAAACCACTATCAACAACCACAACCACGGTATCGGGACACGCCCAGACATACTGACAACTACACTGGTACCAGGACACGGCCAGATATACCGTTAACCACACTAGTACCGGGACACGCCCAGACATACCGATAATCACAAACAAGTACTGAGGCACGCCTACACGTACCGGGTCCGGAAGCAAACCGGATCCCCTGCCAGACGTCGTGTGTTAACCACACGAGTCCCTCCGTAACTCAAGCCATTAATATGCATATCCCTCTTCTAGTGGTAAGCTCCAAGAGGCGACTTAAGCGCAAGACAGTCTCCCAACCATCCTACGTCTCCTCAATAACCAAGTAACACCACCATTGATCTCCAACACAACACAACAATGACCATTCATGGAAAATGCAACACAATACCAATTATATGACTCATCATGAACTCAATTCCAATATATCATGGATAAAACTTCCTCAAAGACTAACATGTTATCCAAATAGACTCATACATAAAAATGATGATGCAAGACAAACAAATATGCACACAAAAATATTGAAACCGAGTAGGATAAACCAACCTTTTAGCATACTCCATAAGCTAATCCAAGACAGCAAGAATCTATCTCATAAAACCGTCTCATCCTAAAATAATCACATAACAACTATAATAATACATCCTAATCTATTATAAAATATACAACCCCTTATTATTACCCTCTATTTACCCATAAACACATACTAATTGCTAATTAATCAACCCAATTGAAAACCCCCAAAAGTTAGGATTCATAAGACTAGAAAAAGGTATATCTTAACTTACAAATTAAGAGGAAGGAAGGAGGAAGGTGAGCAATCTACTAAACCAAGCTTGAATCCCCTAATATGGTGTTTGTGAGGGTTTTAGAGAGAAGGGAGAGAGTTTGGAGAGATAAGTAGGATGGTGGAAATGATTTTACGGTTAGGGAGAAAGAGATTAATCCCGTGTTCTGAAAACAGCAGTACTCGATCGAGTGGCGAGTCCACTCAGTAGAGTGTCACTCACTCAGTCGAGTGCCGCTCACTCGGTCGAGTGAACCTTACTCGGTCGAGTGCGACAGAGTTCCCAGCAATCACAAGTTTTCGTAAAAGAGTCATATCTCACTCGTTTCTTGGTCATTTATGGCGTGTGCCCTACCGTTGTAATCGTAAGAGAACAAGCTATCACCTCCAATTAAAATCACATAAATAGGATGTCTAGATCTCGTGTTATAACAGTTTTAATGCGACCCTTCTATAGGCGGACATTATAACAACTCCACTAAGTCTAGTATTGGTTATACTTGGTCCACTCGGTCTACTAGGTCGAGTGAACGCCTTAGAAACTACGAGGTATTATATAGACCCTGATGGTAGTTTAGGTCATCCTGGGGCGTGATCGTGTCACGTTGCATTGTTGTGACCGTAATTTGAATTTTTTGCCTATTTGCGCTCTATTCGGCGTAAAATTGCCTTTTCAGCTTTGTAAAATGCCTCGTCGGGACATGCAGTTATTTTTTGTTTATTGTTTTTTGCAGGCCTTGTGTTAGCCCGACGGTCTTTCGTTGTTTTTGTATTTTTTTTGCTGTTGCTTTGACTCGTCTTTTGCTTGAAAAGAAGGGCAGGTAGTATTTTTTTGTGAGCTTTTTGTGCTAGATGGGATTGAGCGCGTTTGCCCGGCCTTGCTGTTGTTTGCTTTTCTTTTGAATTTTTAGGTGATTTTTGTTTTTGGGATTTGGTCTGTTTTGTGCCGTCGTAATGCTAAAATTTCGACCGACATAGGTTTTGTTTTGGATTTTAGACGAGTGTTCTGAGACTGCTAGGCCCACAGGGTCCAAGGATGAGGCCTTGGAGGAGGAGGAGGAGTGAAGGTTGTGTTTTCGTCTTTGTCTAGTTGGGTTTCTTCTTTGTGGCCTTTGATCACGTGTCAGTCATCGGTTGTTGTCTGCAGAGTGTTGGGCGTCTGATGATTGGGGTTCAACATCATTGTGGCGCACTGTGTTACGGCTTTTAATCATTACTGAATTCTGATGATTGGGGTTCAACATCGGGGTGACATCCTACGTTGTGGCTATCACTCATTGCTGAATTCTGTTGATTGGGCTTCAACATTGGGGTGATGCACTGTGTCATAGGTCCTCATCATCACGCCATCCAAACTCTACTAGACACTTTTTTCGTTTTTTGTTCCGGAGTAGGAAGGAGGGGTTATCGTCATGGTAACCTCCTCTGCTTCCGCTGTTACTCCATTTCTTTTCATGTTGCTAACTTTATTTTCTGGTTAGAAGGACGAGGAGGGCTTTCTTCGGTAGGTTGCGGATAGTCCCTAGTTCATTCTTTTAGGCTAGTGTCTGTATGATAAATATTTGTATCAGATCCTGTTTTTATTGTCAGTCATTTGTATCAAAAGTGTGTTGTTGTATTTTGCGTGAGGCGGTTTGTATATATGTGTTTTTGGTTTGTAGTTTGTTTGTGCTTGGCTTTTTTTGTGTTGTGTTTCGGAGAAGCACGGTCAACGGCTGATTCCTCATTTGCTCGAGCAACGTTAGTTCGTTAGTGTAGAAAACAGACAACGTGTAGCTCATACGCGTACACGTAAACTTGCAAAGTATTTATTGAAAACAAAATAACAACGATGACTCGAAGTTAAAATTGAAATTGCTTGTTTGTGAGTCATAGACCCCTAATTAGACTCCTCTAATTAGTTTACCAAATTACTCTAATTTAGTGATTTAATGATCTTTGTAATAAGCATGCATTATAAAGGCATTAATATAAATAAGAGAAGAAATCTTATTTCCTTACATTAATATGGAATCAAATATGGGCACAATAAGAACGCCTTTCTTATTGTTCTTGAGCTTACAATAATGGTATGATCCTCCAAGAAATCCAAAGCCTCCAAATTAGAAGACCTCCAACCGATTGCACCCAAGAACAAGTTACCTTAATCCTAATAAATATTAACTAGATATTAAATTAGGACACCCTTGAATATTAATTTTAATATTACTGACTATTAGTATCTGTTTATAATATTTGAGAGTTTTTAGAGAGATAAGTGTATTTTCAACAAAATGCACAAGTGAAGTGAATAAGGAGAAAAAATTTCCTTATTAGGTATGAGTAGACCGGCCACTAGAGGAGAGAGAGATAGAGTGCAATATTTTATTAGCATGATTGTAATAATTACTTGCTTAGGTTAGAGAAAAAGTAACTGGGAAGAGAAATGTATAGAAAAGAACAAAAGAATGCACAAGGACAATCATGATGTCTAGGCTCCTTCTTTTGTGATGATTTACATGGTCGAAGTGACCCATAAATGGGTCATTTTAATTTTACAATTTGTCTCACAAATTGATATAAATCTTCCATTTTTATCATCTTATATGACAAATACGTATCCCAATCATTTTTTGTCTAATAACACTCATATTATATATAGGTATACTCCTACATGTATATAACAAGCACTAGCACTAATCTCATTAGTCAAGTAGTACAATTTTAGTAAATTAACAATTCATTACTAAAACCCGTCTCTAATATTTTATTATTCAATTATCGCTTAATTAAATAATAAATTCCGTCTGCCCGAGTTCATAACTCGATATCTCTTTAAATTAACTCAGTTGACTAACTCTTAGTCATTTTATAAAGGGACTAATTAAACTGTATCACGTACAATTAATTAGATTTCCATTGGGGCCTGTGCCTTTAGGTGTGATCGAAAGGGATCAGTTGATCACTGCAGTTTCACGACAATAACGTCAACCTCTAGTCAGCCAACCGTTATTAATTTACGTTAATCAACTGATGAAGATTATAAATATATAAACATCCCTATTATATTCCTTTAAAGAGATTTGTAATGTAGACTCATCATAGACCGAACCATATCTAATAAAGTTTGGTTTCTCGTTTCGGCCACGCAATTTAATTGCGGTGTGCCGGGAGGAGTCCATTGTGATACTATGCCACAATCTTTTAGGTGAGAATCAAATTCTTTGTTCAAGTATTTACCACCACGATCGGATCGTAGGGTTTTAATCTTCTTATCTAATTGGTTCTCTACTTCATGTTAAAAGTCTTTGAACTTCTCAAAGGCTTCACTTTTGTGCTTTATTAAGTAGACATACTCATATCTACTTAAATCATCAGTAAAAGTGATGAAGTAGTGATAACCTCCTCTAGTAGTGATGGTTAATGGACCAAACACATCGGTATGTATGAGGGCCAAAATCTCACTAGCTCATGTCTCTTTACCCATAAAAGGAGCATGAGTCATCTTGCCTAGGAGACAAGACTCGTATACACCATAAGATTCATAGTGAGAACTTTAGATGAAACAAGTCCCTTTATGCGTTTTTCGTTTATATGACCTAAAGGACAATGCCAGAGGTAGGATAGATTAGGTTCACCTTTTTTGAGTTTCTTGCTCTCTATATGATAAACTTCATTGACATTATTAAGAACAAATACCTCCAATAGAAATGGCTTTACCATAAATCATATCATTAAAAGAAAAATTACTTCATCACAAAAGAAAAACCTTTCGTGCCAAACACGGAGATAGAGATAATGTTCTTGGTTAAAGTTGGTACAAAATAACAATTCTTTAGAAACAACTCTAAACAACTAGCTAAAGTGAGTACGTATGTCCCCACGGAAACGGCCGCTACTCTAGCTCCATTCCCCATGGGTAGGTCCACATGACCCTTGGCTAGTGCTCGCACGTCCTTCAACCTCTGCAAATGATTACAAAGGTGAGATCCACATCCGGTATTAAATACCCAAGTAGAAGTGCAAGAAAAATTAAGGTCTATCATATAGATATTAGAGGATATTATACCTTTTGGCGTCACATGACCGATCGGTGTCACACGCCCGGCCTTGATGTCCTCCAAGTATTTGGGACAATTTCGCCTCCAATAGACCTTGCCATTACAAAAAAAGCATTCGGCATTGAAATGTTTGCCACCCTTTGGTTTGACCTTGCTATTCACAATAGCTTTACCTTTTCCCTTGTCTTGATTTTTAAATTGGATTTTTTATTTCCCCTTTCCCTTGCGAACCCCAAGGTGTAAGTTCTTTAATCTCATTGAAAGAAAATCCTTTTTCTCACTCCCACTAGCCTCCATATCTATCTCCGCTTGAGTAAGGAGAGCATGAAGTTCATGGAAACTCTTATCCATGTTGTTCATGTTATAGTTCACCCTAAAATGGGCAAACTTGTTGGTTAGTGAGTGGAGAATGCGGTCCACCGCAAGCTTCTTTGGAATTTCACACCCTAAATGTGCTACAGTGTCAACATATTCAACCATTTTGAGCACATGAGGACCAACATTTTGGTCCTATTCAAGCTTTGCTTCAAAGAACTGCACCGTGGCCTCATATTGGTGGATTTGAGGTGTTTGTGAAAACATTGTTGTTACCCTAGTGAATAACTTATATGCATTAAGGGATATAAAACGAAGCTTGATATTAAAAGGCATGGACCATATCAAGACATTTTTGACATCATTAGCGACCTTCATATGGTTATCATCGGTGGTCCATACCGCCGTGGTAGCCCTTGGGCCGGGTTCGGAAGGAGGAGGTTCAACCAAATAGCGGATCACGTTATCGGATACTGCGTCGCTTTTGATAGTCGATTCCCATTCGACGAAATTACTTCCATCATCGTTCAAAATACATTTGTCCATTACGGACCTTAGCCATGAGTCTTTTCCAAGTTGAGTTGTGGAAGATGGTGTTGTCATTGCGAATTAGAAACACTACAACAAAATAAGGAAATATAAGCATTTATTGTTTTATATTTTACTTGTAAAACTATTTTATCAAGTTTTAGCATTCATATAATGATCCTTCCCGAAATTATATAAATTATTCCGAGATCCGTTCTAAGACAAAAATGATCATGTTATGACAACTTTTATGTAAAAACGGTAAGTCAACGTTTTGACTAATTCTACCTTTAGAACTCTCGGTTGACGGATTTCAACTAAACCCATCTCTTAGCCCCTGGACAACTCTTCTCCCGTTGATTCCAACCCAATTTTCGCATGTGATCTCATCACCCTACTTACCCAAGGAAAAAAGGTACACGATCGTGGTGCACTAATGAACACGGGATTCATAGGTGTTACTAATTGGTAAGGCTTTAAGCTCAATTATTCAAATATGTGAGAGATCTTGTCAATTTAGTTATTAATTCCCTATAAATGAACTAAGTCGGTAAATTATGAATAACCGTTAATCCTAGTATGACCACCTAGCTAATTAAATTAACTTTATTATTACATATCGGAAACCAAGTCCTTGGTCTCTTGCCTCTTCATTGGAACACTTTCCAAAAATAGCACCGTCTTGTGGGATTTGAAACTTCTTCCAAAAAGTCACCGTCTCGAGTCAAAACCGGTCTTCATTGTAAGTAGTAATAAAAATAGATACAAATGAATACATAGCATTAACTATTACGGGTAATAACGATTTAAAAATAAACTAGGCCATAGTAGGTACAAATTGCATAATTAATTAAATAAATGACTTGCATTCATCCAACAATAAAAAGATAAATAAAGTGCAGTAAATTCATGCCAAATTCGCCCCTTAGCACAATCATATGTATCTAACTCGATTTTATGGATTTAATCGATTTTTAAACGTTTAAAAAATCAATAATCAACACTTAAAACTTGTCTAAGCTCAAAATAATTGTCTAAAATGTTTTAGAACTCAAACAATAGTCCTCACTAATTTGTTGATAATTAATTAGTTTGAATTGATATTATTTGCTAATTATATCCGTTTTAACATAACTTTTATGAAATAATTGAAAATAATTATAACCAACACAAACATTTTGAAATAAAAAATTTTCTACATAATGGAACATATACTAGAACCCAGAAAGTCTAAATTTCCCAAAATGTTTCGAATAACATTTGAGAAAAAAAATAACGTCCATATTTATCGGTTTAAATCTTTATAAAAAACAATAAACATCTATAAAGAGTGAAACTAATTTTTAAATTTCACTTTTAACTTTTAAAACATATTTAGGAATATACAAAAAAAAATTTCATACCCAGAAAAACTTTCCAAATTTTTGAACATAATAATCCCATTTTATCGACTTTTTAACCATTAAAAATCAATAATATTTGATAGGTTTTACAGAGATAGGCGTATTTTCAATAAAATACACAAGTGAAGTGAATATGGAAAAAAATGCTCCTTATTAGGCATGAGTGGGTTGGCCACTAGAGGAGAGAGTGATAGAGTGCAATATTTTATTAGCATGCTTGTAATAATTACTTGCTTAGGTTAGAGCAAAACTAATTGGGAAGAGAAATGTATAGAAAAGAACAAAAGCATGCACAACGACAATTAGACGTGGCACACAGATCAGGTCGTGCCGTGTTCGTGTCAATATTAAACTGGTCACCACTACCTCAACTCTAACCCGACCCATATACATAAATGGGCCATTTGTCTCAACCCTAACCCTACCCATTTAATTTGTCTATAACCCAACCCGACCTGCTTAACCCATTTATCTTTAAGCAAGTCGTTTTTAACCCACTTAACCCGTTTAACCCAATAAACTAATGCAATAAACTACGCTTTATAACCTTATTATCCCAAAAATGATGAATCAAAATGCTAATTTTTAAGTTGTTTTGTTGAAGTATTGACTGAAGTCAAATATATTATGACAATTTTAAATAAATGGCTTATTCGTGTCGGGTTCGTGTCGAAGGATTGCAACCCTAACCCGACCCATTTAAGTTTCGTGTCATGTCGTGTCAACCCAATTACTTAAATAAGTCACAACATGTTGACCCTAACCCGCTAACTTCGTGTCGCGTTCGTGTCGTGTTTTCGGGTCGTGTCAATGATTGCCGCCTCTAAGGATAATCATGATGTCCAAGCTCCTTATTTTGTGATAATTACACGGTCCAAGTGACCCATAAATGGGTCCATTTTAATTTTACATTTTGTCTCACAAATTGATATTAATCTTCCATTTTTACCATCTTATATGATAAAAACGTATCCTCGTCATTTTTTGTATAATAACACTCATATTATATATACATGTACTCCTACATGTATATAACAAGTACTAGCACTAATCTCATTAGTCAAGTAGTACAATTTTAGTAAATTAACAATTATTTACAAAAACCCGTCTCTAATATTTTATTATTCAATTATCGCTTAATTAAAAAATAAATTCCGTTTGCGCGAGTTCATAACTCGATCTCTCTCTAAATTAACTCCGTTGACTAACTCTTAGTCATTTATCAAGGGACTAATTAAACTGTATCATGTACAATTAATTAGATTTCCATTTGAGCTCGTTCCTTTAGGTGTGATTGAAAGGGATTAGTTGATCACCGCTGTCTCACAACAATAACGTCAAACTCTAGTCAGCCAACCATTATTGATTTACGTTAATCAACTGATGAGGATTATAAATATATAAACATCCCTATTATATTCCGTTAATGAGATTTGTAATGTAGACGCACTATTGTGGAGGACCTATTCCAACAGTTTGAAAATGAATTTTTAAAATTCCTCGAATAGATGCCACGCTTGGTAATGGAATTTTTTTGAAATTATTCGAGAGAGAAAAATCAATTAGAGTTTTAATTAAATTAAATCGCATCGAATTTAGCCAAAATTGAATTGCAACAAAAGAATTAAAATTGAAACCGCCATGGATGAATTTGGAAGGATTTTTTTGAGTTTGTTGATTTTGAATTTGACGAGATCAAGACTCGAATTTGCAAGAGCGATTTGAGAAAATTGATGTCATGTATCAATTTTGCGGAAATGCGAAAAAAATTCAAAATTTTCGATCGACATAGAAACTATCTGTCGCGGATCGGGAGACTAGCCCTTCCCCACTAAAAAAGAAGAGAAAAACCCGTATGTTTAAAGCTGAGTCATGAAAACCGTATCAAATTTTCTAAGACATGAGCCCAAGGAAATGTGAGTGTGTTCCAAAACTCCGAGCTTGTGGATGCTTTCGAAAGGTGGTGGGCCACTCGGCCGATTTGGGAGGTACCAAACCCTGCTTTAACGACATGGGTGACTCCCGCTTATGTTAAATGGCCAAGAGCATCAACATTGGAAGAAAGGTCAAAGTTTCGCAATGATGAAGTCATCAACTTGAAGTATAGGGAGGCGGCGAAGGAAAATCGCGCCTACTTTGATTACTTTGGCGATAATGTGAGCCCGGATGTGATGAGGCCACCGAAGAAGAGGAGCTTGGGTCCCAAGGACGCGGTGAGCCGTGTGTCGGCTCGGCTTGGGCCGACCATAGGGTCGTGTAAGAGCCCGAGTGTCGTTGCCATTGTGGATCCGTTAAGGATCCGTTCCGAGGAGGAAGCCCATGCTAGGCAGGCAAGCAAGAAGAACAAGGGGAAGATGCATCCCGAAGGCAAAGGAAAGGGCAAAATGGAAGACTAAAGACCTCCATTACCCGCTTTATTATTATGTTGTATTAGCATTTGCGTGCACTTTTATTATGTTGAATTAGTTATGGATTGTGTGTTTGTGTGTGTTAGTTTTATTATGTATGATGTCTTAGTCTAGACTCTACCTTGGCAAGTCGTGGACTTGTTTAGCTTTATTGTTGTCATGTTTTTAATCCTTCCTATTATTAAATAAATAAGAGGATTGCTTGTGCTAAAAAAAATATTGTGAACATTTATTGTTTCTTCCATCCATCTTGAAAAAGTAATTCGGTTTGAATCTTCCTAAACATTGCACATGTGAAAGGGATTTTTGTAGGAAAAGGCGCTTTTTTGATCCATTTTTTTTTTGCGTTTTTGTTGTTTTGAGGAAAGGGGATGCTTTTTTTTTTAAGTTTGTATGGGTTGTTGTTTTTGTGTGTGGGGATGGTTGTATCCTTCTTGTGTAAAAAAGGTTTGCCTACGTATTCATCTGAAGAGGTGAAATTAAACCATGCTCGTAGTTCAAGTGTTTTGTGTGAGTTGTGGTATGAATTTTTGTTTGGGTGTTGTGGTTGTATCCTTCTTGCGTAAGAAAGGACTGCCCGCGTATTCACCTGAAGACATAAAATCAAACCATGCTCGTAGTTCAAATGTTTTGTTTGAGTTGTGTAAATGGATGGTGCCCTTGACAGATCAAAGGCTGCTGGAAACATGGCAATGTGTCGTTACTTAGACTCGATTAAACATGCAATTTCAAATCACAACTTATGAGGAATTGGCTTGAAAGGGGGATTGCGGTCACTAATTGCGAATCTAGGGAAAGGTCGTTGGTTGTTGGAGCTAAGGTTCAAGGGTAGTATTTCTTGAGTTGATAGGTTGGTTGGGTTTGTGATGTCCTCCCCGTCTAGGTCACTCAATCTCATCGCGTCCACCGAAAGGATTTTCTTGACCAAGTATGGCCTTGCCCAAATGGGTTTGAATTTCCCCTCAGATCGACGGGTAACGATGCTTGAACCGACTTGAGGACCAAGTCGCCTTCTTTGATATTTATAGGTTTGATTTTTTAGTTGAATGCCCGTTGTATACTTCGTTGGTATAACTGGACGTTGTGCAAGGCGTTGAGTCGTTGTTCATCTAGGAAGGTGAGTTGCTCAAACCTTCGACGGGTCCATTCCACCTCAAGGACTTAACTTTATAGTAGGATGTGTAGAGATGGGACTTTCAACTCCACTGGTTGTACTGCCTCCATACTGTATTCTAGGTAGAAGGGTGTGGACAAGGGCCTCGGGAACTGCGTCCGCGGGATCCACACTAGGCATAATCGACTCGAGGTTCTTTCGAATCGAATTAAGATAAACTAGAGTCGCCACCAAGTTTTTTGGGAACTTGGAACCGTTCAAGTCAACTTTACACCTTTCATCGAAAAGCATAAAGCCAATCGACTATGAGTGATTAAAGATAAAGACTTATACCCTATATCACTCGATTTGAATGACTCTCGTAATCCAATGGTATTTAGACGGATCCACAAACCATAGATCTCGAGTAAGGGGTGAGGGTACGTGTTGGGAAGCCCATAAGGACACCCAACCCCGCCCGTCAATAACGGCCTCTACTAAGTCAAGTATGGATTTCAAACAAGGTCATAACTACTACGATATATGAAATGCAAACATTGTTTTCAAAACCCTAACATGTGAAGTTTCTATGTCGATTTAGATGCAACTAAACTAACTTTGTCAAAGTTGTAATTTAGCATGTGGGTTGATTAATCTAACAACATACAAAGCAAACAAGGCTTAAAGAGGAATGGGGGAGCCGTTGGGATCTACCTATTACAAACCAGGCATTTCATGCCGACACAACAATAAATTAAAGATACAACTCGATCTAAATACAATTGCTATACACACGACGCAATACACGGCCATTCGGCCTAGAAAACCGTGCACAAAGGGGGTGACTCACGGCCTACATGACACACGGCCTTGGGTCACTCCGCGTAATGCGTGCTTTCACTTAATCTCATCGAATTAGGCATAAGGCTACGCACCAAAGCATGCATTAGCATAAACCGGGCCATGTTGCTTTAAACAACATGCGGTTTACTACGCTTCTACAAGCATTGGGGAACAACCGTCTAACCAAACAAGACTAAGGTTTTTGAAGAGGTTTTGACTCAATAAAAGTAAAACAAGCTCGAAAATTACAACTCGATAAACAAATTACAAATTACAAGCAACAAAACAACGAGGAACCAAAGGTATAAAAAAAACGAAGCAAGAAAGACAAAGAAGACGGCCAAGCTCACGGCCCAAACCACGACCACCCTCACGGCCAAGACAAGGCCATCCTAGTTCCTAGGTTAGGTTCATTGGTTAGATCGAATGATTGCGAAACGGATTAGAAAATGAGTTAGAAAACAAGTTATAAAACAGGTTGATCGATTGAGAAGAAACGCGCGAGTGTGTATTCTACACGGCCTAAAGGGTCCAATTAGGTCACAATATCATAAGATTAATGCTTACTCGTCGAGTGTTAATAGGAAGGTGCTAATCACGCACTCCTATGCTAGCGAGAAATCAAGTGATAAGAAAGATGTATTCAATTAGGTTATAGAATTGTTAATCGATTTTAAAAGCTATGTCGATGCCACCTAACATGTCTAATTAGGTTATTAAAATGATCGAATGTCGTCTAAATACGTCATATGTTAACAATCAGAGGTTAAACTAACATACAACGGATCCTAGGGTGTGTCGAGTTGGCCGAAATAACAAAGGGGTCAAAAGCGAAGAGCGAAGTTAGAAATTCGTTTTATTTATGCCCTACCTTGAACACGAGGATATGTAAATGTGACGGGGGTGTACGACCGACTGAAGTAGCGGTTTATTTTCCCATCTCAAGTCAACGCGGGTGTTCATGGTGGTACTTTAACTCATACTCGGACTAAACTAGTTTCATAGTTAATTAAACAATCGATAAAAAGCGATAAACAAACAAAACAAACTATAAGAAAAACAAACATAAAAACGAAATAAAAAAAGGAGAAAGAGGAGGATTTGATGCACCCTCAACCTACATGTATCGTTGACACCGTCTTGGGTCGTAATCGATGGTAGATTTTATCTCGAGAGGCCGTCGTCGACGAAGAAACAAAGCAAACACGCGTTTTTATCGAATCTGGACAGCAACTTTCAAACAGCGATTTCTCCCTCGTTTCATGATGAAAATTCGATTTAAAAGATGTTTTGAAAACTAGAAAGAGAGGAGAACAGAGATCTTAAAGCAACCCCAGCTCGTTTTGAGTTATTGGGCACGAAAAACGAGCACAAACAGAACTGGACAGACAGGAACAAACCGCGAAAATAGAGTGTATAACACTCTGTTTTTCGAGGGATTTCGTGTACTGTCAAGGGCAATTTGGCTCGTAAATCTTTATCTAATGTGTAGATGGATGTTATATGGTTAATTAGGAATAAGATACTCGAGTTTTGATGGAGGTTTGAAGGAGGAACGAACTGTTTTTCGAAGAGGACACACAAACTGTTTCAGTTTGTATGTCGGTTTTGTGGAGGGTTTTTGAGAAGCAATTAGGGTTTGTTTCTGAGGTTTAAAGCTTGTGAGTGATGGTAGGATATGGGGAGAACTTAGAGGAATGAATGTATGGTGAAGGGGTGGTATTTATAAGGAGTTAAAGTAGGTTAAAAGAGAGGGAGAGGCAGTCGGGCTTCATCACGCATGGCTGCTGTCCAGCAGCTTTTGTGAGGGTTTGAGAGGGGTTTTCTTGGTGATTAAGCTAGGATAATATGGGTAGGATACTAGGGTATGGGTTAGGGTTAATGGGTACGGGTCTTGGTAGTGTTTGGAGCGGGTTTTGGGCTTGGGAATTGGCACGCAAAATAGGGGGGGGGGGGCTGTTTGTTGCGGGCTGTTTGTGAGGGATTTGGGACGAGAATTTGGGCCATGGATAGGGGGTTCGAACTAGGGTGGATGGGTATTGGTCTAGGTTGGTTAATGTACTCGAGATTCGTGCCAATTCATGAAGAAAACGGGCTCAAAAACCGAGCTAAATATGAGCTCAAAAAACAAGTTAAAAAACGAGTTTTCTTCGCTTTTTAAAATCGATTTTTCAAATCAATTAACCCATTAAAATAAATGACTCATAAAATGATTTTTCAAATCAAATATTTATTTTATTCTCAATAAAATAAACTTGGGAAAATAAAATTCAAAATAAAATAAATTAAATTGAAATCACTTTAAAAAAGCTTTAATTTAAATATCATTTAAATTAATAAAATGAACTCACTAAAAAAACATTAATTTAAATATCATTTAAATTAATAAAATACTTCATCGACGACGCCCATTCTACATCGTAAAACGAGCTCCAAATAATGACAATGACAACTAAAGAATACATGTGTCCTATCATCATCGGGTGTTTGTCGGGTTCTCTATAAATTCCAATATCGACGGATACGGGTATCTACAGAGCCCCCACTTTGACTGAGGCTTGGACAAGGCGAAAGTCAAAGTATACCCCAGGTCCCTCTCGACCTGAGGATTCTTCGGGTCGTTTATAGTCCATTGGGCTTGCGTATATAAGCTCGCCAGCCATAAGAAGAGACCATACCTGAAACTTCGTTGGGGGTTGACTCTCGCTTCTGTTGTGTCAAATTATCGTCGTTGGTCGTCGACCCATAAAATTGCATATATGGTGGATTGAGCCTTATCCTTAGGCGCCTACGTATCCGTTTCTGACGGAATCAAACCCGCGTCGTAGTTCGGCAATCGCGACACATGCCCAAAGTTTATCATCTGTGGCGTTTGTCCAAAATTCGTCATCTGTGACATTTGCCCAAAATTTATCATCTGCTGGCACTTGTCCGAAATTCATCTGTTGACACTTGCCCAAAGCTTATCATCTGCTGGCAGGTGTCCAAATGGGACGGGACTTTCCGAGGAGGTTGCCGCCGCTTTCATCATTTGCTTTCAGCTACGGAATTCTTCCATTTCTTACTCTTGTAATTGAATTGAATTCTTGGTGGATGTCATCCTTTACATCTTGATAATGGTCTCTGAAGCCAACGGCTTCAGAGCCCCCGGTTTGCAATGGCTCTAAAGTCGAAGACTTTAGAGCCCCCAGTTGAAGCATATCCTGCTATATTTGAAACACAAAAACGTACTAGCAATAATCATCACATAAGCACATTTGGATCATCGATCTTGAAATTGGATTATTTGAAAGATTGGGTCATCGACCCGAAAATTGAATTTGAAAATTTTGAATAATTGGGCCATCGACCCGAATTTTGAATTTGACATCACTTGGTATGTTGGGCCATCGACCCAAAAAATTGAATTTGAATTTTTGAATTTTGAAAGATTGGATCATCGACCCGGAAAGATTCTACTACTTGGATCATCTATCCACAATTCGCAAAAAGTTTTTGAAATTTTGAAATTTTAAAATTTTTGAAATCGAGCCTTGATGAGTGAGCATGCAATATGACTCAGACACTTCGTATGACTCGTAAACAACGTGGGCGTAGCCCGCTACCGTAAAACAAAAAGGAAAATAAAACCCTAAGTGTGCACGAGTTTTAATTCAAATATTGACTTCTTTGGGGGTAGAAAAGTAAATTGGCCAATCCGGCCCACCAAAATGGCAAATGGGAATCACAAGGTCGTCGACTTGGGATGGAGATATCGTATGTCATGGGCGTGCTCCCGAGGGCACATGGGAATCAAGATCACTTGGCATTGACAAGGTGGATTAAACTCATGGGGCAACAACGTTAGCTTCGCCTAGACACTAAACACAGACTGATTTTATGAGAACACTTAGACATCACACATCACTCTTGTTGGGAACATTCTGTCACTCTTCTCCTCGCCTCCTTTCTTTTCAGCGAGTTTTCATTATTTCTTGCCACCGCCTTCTTTCTTTTCAGCGGGCTTTTTATTATTTTTCTTCCACGCCTTCTTTCTTTTCAGCGGGTTTTTTTATATTTTCTGTTCCAAACACAAGCCCACATCTATGTGACTCAACATCTTTGCATAAACCGTTAGATAAAGCTCATTCTGAGACTTGATACTATTCATCTGAACCTATATCCTTATCCTAGCTTACATCGAGTACTAAGACCGACTCAAACAAAGGTGGCTTCATTTGGACTTGGTTAAGACCCGTAAGAAACCGACAAGATGACAACTTGGTTGATAAGTGGATTGAATCCCTTATTCTGAAGGACTGCCTACGTATTCGCGTGGAGCGAAATCAAATCCGACGTAGTTCGATCAAGGTGCATTAAATTGGCATTTTGATTGTGTGTACACACTCGAAGGTTTCACCTAAGGTATCATGTCATATCCCATTCTAGCCTGTAAAGTACCGTTAAATCCCGTGTTTGGGGTTAGGTGTAAAAGGTTGTGGTTCTTTTGGGATGTGGAGCTTGGTAATAACAAGTTGGAATGGTTAACCATCATTCTGAAGGTTTGTTTTGTGGTGCTAAGGCCAAGGGCTATGGTTGCTGATGTGGTTGGAATGGGTGTCTCGGGTTTGATGAACCACGAGTGCAAATGGGTTGAAAAATGACGTGGGTTCAAATTTCCATGTCTGGACCCTAAAGGCTGGGTGTACTAACATAAGCGGAATGATTCTCAAAATTCCCGACTATACCCTTGTAACTGTCTCAGGAAGGACTTAGGGGTAAAGAGGTTACTACTTAAGCTTTTGGGCTTCGCCCATTGAACTTCAACTATGGGTACTTGACTTGAATTCTGGCTTCCGTAATTTCGACATTCAACCAGGAAGCATTCCGCAATAACTTCAACATCTTTTTTCTTTTTTCTTTTTTCCTTTCATTTTTTTCATTTTTTTCTTTTGCTTTTTTTCTTTTGCTTTTTTTTTCTCATCTTTTCATTCTTTTTCATCTTTTTTTTTTCTCTTCTTGAAAATGGTCTTCTATTCATTCTCTTAGTCACAAACGGATACACCTTAAAACCTGGGCTTCGCCAACTAAATTGGGTTAGAATTATCAATTCCTTCTTAGAACGGGTTGATATCTTCTCTCTTCGAGAGGGGATGATTCTGTGGGAAAAAGGCTTGCCTTCCGTCATCGATATGGAAAACAAGGATCTAGTCCGGGTTTGTCATAGAATCATCTAAAAGCTTGTCACAAACATTGGTTCAGATGGAGGTTTTCTACCACCAGACATGGAATAGGTAAAGGAATCAAACACAGGATCCTAGTGTACCTTACATTTTGAAACGAGACATATTTCTATCCCAGGGATGCCTTTGAGTGTGTTGTGCATTTTATCATGTTTCGGAATGATTGAGGATTGGAAACAAGACATATTTGGAAACGAAAATGCAACTTTTTTATTGGAAAGGCAATTGCTTAACAGACTCAAAGGAACGATTCCTAGGACACACCCTAGGTCATCGCGGAACAAACGACTCAACTTCAAGAAAAGAAAGTCCTAGACTCGACTCGACTAATATAAGAAAACAGATCCCGACTCATAATTTTCAAATATGGTCTTGAGCTCTCCCTTGTTCAGCTGTCAGCTTAGATGCTCGGTTCTAGTCCGTGATCCTTTTGGTGGTCTGCCTCCATCCTAAGGTAGTCCTCTGAGGATCTACGCCAGTGATGAAGGTATGTGAATCGAATTGTCTTTTATTAACTTCGTTAATGAGAGGAGTACATTCTAGAGCAAGACTCCCGACTTGAATTTCATTCTTCGGGTTTGGCAAGAATTCAAAGCAATCTACAAATATCTTTCCGATAAACACCCCTTTCAAGTGACATGGGCGGATAAGATGGGAATAATCGACATTGTCTTCGACAGAAACAAAGTTGGCGTGATCGCCAAATGGATTGGTGATGTTATTAGGTTTAACAGCTGGGATCGGGAGCGTTCCGTTCTCAATCATGTCTTGAATTTCGTGCTTCAGTCGATAGCACCTTTTAGTATCATGGCCTTTCCCTTGATGAAAGGCACAGTAAGCATTTGGTTTGTACCATTTGCCTTGTTGTTCAGCAGGTGGATCCGGAGTTGGACCAATGGGCTTCAACTTTCCTTGGGCCATAAGCCTTTGGAGAGCGTAGGCGTAAGTGCACCCAATATCGGTGAATACCCTTGGAGCTTGGCGCGGAGGCCTTTTTGACTGTCCATCTAAGAGATTGACAGTTTCAACAAAATGGGCCGCTGCTGGTGCTTTTGCTTTAGATGACGAGGCCCCTTGGTATCCTTTTGGCTTCTCAGCTTCAGCCATTCGGACATCGTCCTCTACCTTTATCCCGTTTCTTATCAATTCTTTGAAAGAACCAAAATTCTGGTATTTCAGAGCATTACGGTAAACAGGTCGTAAATTCTTCACGAACTTATCTACCATTTCAACTTCATCAGGCTTCTTAGCTAGTTTCATGCTTTTGCGCCATCTTGCGAGGAATTCAGTAAAGCCCTCTTTTTCCTTCTGTTTTATTACTTCCAAAGTCCTTATGTTGGTTTGAATCTCAACATTGTCAGCATAGTGCTTACAGAACTCCACCGTAATATCTTCGAAAGTGGGGAAGTTCTTAAGGTCAAGATTATAGAACCACGCCTTCGGGTGTTCATCCAGAGATTGAGCGAAAATTTCAGAGAGCATGTCAGCAGGTACTCCCTTCAGTGCTAAGTACCCTTTATAGGCCTTAACATGGTGGACTGGATCTTCTGTGCCCTTAAACTTTGGGATGTCAGTGAGTACCATGTTCGTGGGCAACTTATCCTGCACCGGGGCATAGGCCCTAGCATTCTCATAGTGAATGTTCTTCCCCTGGGAGAGTTTCAAACGGTCTTCGATGAACTTGAACCGTTTCTCCGGATCAGTCGAGGTGGAGGAATCTTCACCCAGCTTAGATTCGATTGCATCCATTCGGGTCATCATGAGGTTCACGGCCTCAGTGAGCTTGTTAACAGCATCTTCCATTGCTTGACGTCGGGTTTTTGGCGGCCTTTCTACAAGAAAACCCCGTACTGAGTCAATATTTAAAGTAAGAGCCCCTGCACACTTAAGGACACGACCCCAACTTGACTCAAACAAAGACTCGACTTGAGACTGACTAACCAAAGGTTCGACTCACGGTTGGATTTAGACCTCGATTCATTTTAGACCCGACAAAACGATATGACTCAAACTGTCATAACTCGATTCTAAACTGGACTTGGTGTGACTAAACCCGTGATTGGGCTAACATAGCCCATGGGTTCATATGAAACGTCCATAAATGGCCTAGCTTAGGCGTTTTTGTGGACTATCCTAGACCAAATGGTCGACCAACATGACTCAAGGCCCAAGAGGTGAGCTTGGGTGACCCAACAAGGTCGTGTTCTAGACTCTTAGAACGAAACACACCCGGCCTAACACGGCCATGACCCGGACACGACTTGACGCATTTCATGCTTGGTTGAGGTTCGAGAGGCATTTTGGATTGGTTTTGAAAAAAAAACGAAAGATTGATTCAAAAATGAGATTTGAAATGGGCAGCATGCCGGCTATAAAAGCTCATTTTGGGCCGAAAATTCTAGTCCTATTTGGGCAGCATTCCGCGTTTTTAAAACCATGCTATTTTGAAAGTAAGTTGTTCAAAAGTTCGGTTTTGAAAAGGACATGGGAAATTTCGAAAAGACTCGGGAAAACAATTTGCACATTGTCATTCTCATGTTACAAGGATGTATGCTCCTAGACATCTCTAAGTCGCGGCAAGTCTTCTACAAGAAGGTCTATGCCCTTCATCCTTTTGCGGTCTTATAGAGCAAGGTGTCTTAAGGTAGAGTACCTAGAAGATCGTCCCCACCATCAAGAACTACGCGAGGTGAAGTGGAAGCGAGCAATGTGCAGCTTCCTAGCATAGTGGGACGTCGCCCCCCACGCATCACGAAGAAACGCTGGGACGGCCCGGGCAAGTCCTTAAGGGTTTATGCATGAATCGTAGCACTATGAGTAATGTTTTACTTTCCAACACTTTCTTTTAAAGTTTCACCTCGGAGGAAAAGACCCTAGAAACAAAGTGTAACTAGTCCTCTTTTCCCCAGCGGCGTCGCCAAACTGTGGACAAGGCCCTCGGGAACTGCGTCCGCGGGATCCACACTAGGCATAATCGACTCGAGGTTCTTTCGAATCGAATTAAGACAAACTAGAGTCGCCACCAAGTTTTTTGGGAACTTGGAACCGTTCAAGTCAACTTTACACCTTTCATCGAAAAGCATAAAGCCAATCGACTATGAGTGATTAAAGATAAAGACTTATACCCTATATCACTCGATTTGAATGACTCTCGTAATCCAATGGTATTTAGACGGATCCACAAACCATAGATCTTGAGTAAGGGGTGAGGGTACGTGTTGGGAAGCCCATAAGGACACCCAACCCCGCCCGTCAATAACGGCCTCTACTAAGTCAAGTATGGATTTCAAACAAGGTCATAGCTACTACGATATATAAAATGCAAACATTGTTTTCAAAACCCTAACATGTGAAGTTTCTATGTCGATTTAGATGCAACTAAACTAACTTTGTCAAAGTTGTAATTTAGCATGTGGGTTGATTAATCTAACAACATACAAAGCAAACAAGGCTTAAAGAGGAATGGGGGAGCCGTTGGGATCTACCTATTACAAACCAGGCATTTCATGCCGACACAACAATAAATTAAAGATACAACTCGATCTAAATACAATTGCTATACACACGACGCAATACACGGCCATTCGGCCTAGAAAACCGTGCACAAAGGGGTGACTCACGGCCTACATGACACACGGCCTTGGGTCACTCCGCGTAATGCGTGCTTTCACTTAATCTCATCGAATTAGGCATAAGGCTACGCACCAAAGCATGCATTAGCATAAACCGGGCCATGTTGCATTAAACAACATGCGGTTTACTACGCTTCTACAAGCATTGGGGAACAACCGTCTAACCAAACAAGACTAAGGTTTTTCAAGAGGTTTTGACTCAATAAAATTAAAACAAGCTCGAAAATTACAACTCGATAAACAAATTACAAATTACAAGCAACGAAACAACGGGGAACCAAAGGTATAAAAAAACGAAGCAAGAAAGACAAAGAAGACGGCCAAGCTCACGGCCCAAACCACGACCACCCTCACGGCCAAGACAAGGCCATCCTAGTTCCTAGGTTAGGTTCATTGGTTAGATCGAATGATTGCGAAACGGATTAGAAAACGAGTTAGAAAACAAGTTATAAAACAGGTTGATCGATTGAGAAGAAACGCGCGAGTGTGTATTCTACACGGCCTAAAGGGTCCAATTAGGTCACAATATCATAAGATTAATGCTTACTCGTCGAGTGTTAATAGGAAGGTGCTAATCACGCACTCCTATGCTAGCGAGAAATCAAGTGATAAGAAAGATGTATTCAATTAGGTTATAGAATTGTTAATCGATTTTAAAAGCTATGTCGATGCCACCTAACATGTCTAATTAGGTTATTAAAATGATCGAATGTCGTCTAAAGACGTCATATGTTAACAATCAGAGGTTAAACTAACATACAACGGATCCTAGGGTGTGTCGAGTTGGCCGAAATAACAAAGGGGTCAAAAGCGAAGAGCGAAGTTAGAAATTCGTTTTATTTATGCCCTACCTTGAACACGAGGATATGTAAATGAGACGGGGGTGTACAACCGACTGAAGTAGCGGTTTATTTTCCCATCTCAAGTCAACGCGGGTGTTCATGGTGGTACTTTAACTCATACTCGGACTAAACTAGTTTCATAGTTAATTAAACAATCGATAAAAAGCGATAAACAAACAAAACAAACTATAAGAAAAACAAACATAAAAACGAAATAAAAAAAGGAGAAAGAGGAGGATTTGATGCGCCCTCAACCTACATGTATCGTTGACACCGTCTTGGGTCGTAATCGATGGTAGATTTTATCTCGAGAGGCCGTCGTCGACGAAGAAACAAAGCAAACACGCGTTTTTATCGAATCTGGACAGCAACTTTCAAACAGCGATTTCTCCATCGTTTCATGATGAAAATTCGATTTAAAAGATGTTTTGAAAACTAGAAAGAGAGGAGAACAGAGATCTTAAAGCAACCCCTGCTCGTTTTTAGTTATTGGGCACGAAAAACGAGCACAAACAGAACTGGACAGACAGGAACAAACCGCGAAAACAGAGTGTATAACACTCTGTTTTTCGAGGGATTTCGTGTACTCTCAAGGGCAATTTGGCTCGTAAATCTTTGTCTGTGTAGATGGATGTTATATGGTTAATTAGGAACAAGAAACTCGAGTTTTGATGGAGGTTTGAAGGAGGAACGAACTGTTTTTCGAAGAGGACACACAAACTGTTTCAGTTTGTATGTCGGTTTTGTGGAGGGTTTTTGAGAAGCAATTAGGGTTTGTTTCTGAGGTTTAAAGCTTGTGAGTGATGGTAGGATGTGGGGAGAACTTAGAGGAATGAATGTATGGTGAAGGGGTGGTATTTATAAGGAGTTAAAGTAGGTTAAAAGAGAGGGAGAGGCAGTCGGGCTTCATCATGCATGGCTGCTGTCCAGCAGCTTTTGTGAGGGTTTGAGAGGGGTTTTCTTGGTGATTAGGCTAGGATAATATGGGTAGGATACTAGGGTATGGGTTAGGGTTAATGGGTACGGGTCTTGGTAGTGTTTGGAGCTGGTTTTGGGCTTGGGAATTGGCACGCAAAACAGGGGGGGCTGTTTGTTGCGGGCTGTTTGTGAGGGATTTGGGACGAGAATTTGGGCCATGGATAGGGGGTTCGAACTAGGGTTGATGGGTATTGGTCTAGGTTGGTTAATGTACTCGAGATTCGTGCCAATTCGTGAAGAAAACGGGCTCAAAAACCGAGCTAAAATCGAGCTCAAAAAACAAGTTAAAAAACGAGTTTTCTTCGCTTTTTAAAATCGATTTTTCAAATCAATTAACCCATTAAAATAAATGACTCATAAAATGATTTTTCAAATCAAATATTTATTTTATTTTCAATAAAATAAACTTGGGAAAATAAAATTCAAAATAAAATAAATTAAATTGAAATCACTTTAAAAAAGCTTAAATTTAAATATCATTTAAATTAATAAAATGAACTCACTAAAAAAAACATTAAATTAAATATCATTTTAATTAATAAAATACTTCATCGACGACGCCCATTCTACATCGTAAAACGAGCTCCAAATAATGACAATGACAACTAAAGAATACATGTGTCCTATCATCATCGGGTGTTTGTCGGGTTCTCTATAAATTCCAATATCGACGGATACGGGTATCTACAAAGGGTGATTCTCATGTTGGCGTTCGAATGGAGGTTCGGTATCCCCAAAGTGCGAATGCGAGTTTGCTCGGCCAATCGCGGTAATTATGCTACATCTTGTTTATGAAGGTGACGAGTATTTTGTTTGCTGCCTCTTCCACTCCGTTGGTTTTGGGCCGATAAGGGGATGGACGGTGTCGCTTGATTTTTTATTGGTCTAACAATGGTTGTGTTTCGGACCGTAAGTGGGAGCCTTGGTCACTAATGATTTGATGGGGTATCCTATATTTACAGATGATGTTATGTTGGATGAACTCTGCCACTTGTTTAGCGGTCAAGTCTACATAAGATTGTGCTTCTACCCATTTGGTGAAGTAGTCGATTGCGACGAGGACAAAGCAATGTCCCTCGGTTCCTATCTGATTGACTTTGTCGATGATGTCGATGCCCTAGGTCGAGAAAGGCCAGGGTGATGTCATGGTGTATAAAAGGGATGGTGGTATGTGTTGTATAGTGGCGAAGATTAGGCAATTGTGGCAATGTTTGACGTAGTTTATGCAATCGGCTTTCATGGTGGTCCAGTAGTAGCCTAACCGCATGATTTTTCGGGCTAGCATCATTGCGCTCATATGAGGGCCACATTCTCCATCGTGGACCTCTTCCATGACTTTCTTGCCATTGTTGTGGTCAATGCAAAGGAGAAGGATCTCATGGGGTGTTCTTTTGTACAGTTGCTCGTGGTTTATCACGTATTGTGATGCAAGTAGACGGATGGCTTCGTTTATGGTTTTAGTAGTTAAGGATGGCTTGGTAACAAGGTTCGACATGGTTTTCCTCGTCGTTGTTAATGACGCAGATGTGAGCTGGCTCGCCCCTTATTTCGACACACAAGGGCATGGATGTCATGTCATCGGGTATGTTGACGAGCGCGATAAGTTTTGCTAGGGCATCGACAAATTTGTTTTTTTCCCATGGTAAGTGGAAGTAATCTATTTGGACGAAGAATCTTGGTTTGAAGCTTGGGAGCGATTCAAAGGAACTTGTCGCTCATGTCCTCATCATGGACATAGCGAGTGGTTTTTGGTACAACAATTTTGGAATAGTCTTTATGAAGACTTAAGAAACATTCTCAACATGGGATCAAATGGTATGTTCACCGAAGTTGACGATAATCAAACTTGGAACAAGATTGAGGAAATCGCGGTCCATAATTCACAATATAGTAGACCCCGCAAGGCTACTAGAGGAGGAAAGCATGAAGTGGACTCTATTACTCAATTGGGTGCTCAACTTAGTGCTCATATTGATACCATCAACTTGATGTTTGAGAAGGCTATGGCTAAGCTTGAATAAGCCTCAAAATCACCAAAACATCATGTTAATGCCATTGTGGCATCTTAATCAATCCCAAGTGGGATATGTGAGAATTGTGGAACTTTGGGACATGACCAAAGTGAATGTAGGGGAACAAATGAGCAAGTGAATGCTTTTTAAGCATACAAAAGTGGTACCCCTTATTCCAACTATTACAATGAAAACATCAAATTCCATCCAAATCTCTCATGCAAAAGCCAAAATGTTCAAAACCCTCAACCAACATACACCCCACCTCCCATGAGAAACCAAAATCAAAGACCCTTTTTCAACCAAAACCAAGGTTATCAAAATCAAACTCCATACAATCAACAAAATGACCAAGGTTTTGATGTTCAAAAAGCGGTCCTCCAAATGCAAAACAATCAACAAGAATTTTCACTCAAATGCAAAAAGATAGCCAAGCAAAAGACATCATCATCAACAACATCCTAGCCCACACAAAAATGTTGGAAACTCAAATGACCCAACTAGCATCTTCAAGCTCTCAAACACAAAAGTGCAATTACCACCTCAAAGTAATCCCTCAAGACATGAAACTTTTAGTGCCATCCACTTGAGGAGTGGTACGAGATATGAAGGGTCAAAGAAGAAAGTTGAGGATGAAGTTGTGGAAGCTAGTGACAAGGAAAGAGTTGTGCAAAACTCTAGGGAAGAAGAACCCACCAATCAAGAAGTTTCAAAGAAAAGTGAAGAAAAGGCCAAAAACAAGGAGCCCATTGTGATTAGACTTCCATTCCCGAGTCATCAAGCAAAGCCTATGTTTGATGACCAACAAGGAAAATTCATGGAAATTGTGAAGAATTTAGAAGTCTCGATTCCTTTCACGGAATTGATCAATCACGTTCCGGCCTATGCAAAGTGTATGAAGGACATCCTTACGAAGAAGAAATCAATCCGGAAGCTTGAGACCATTGCCTTCACTAAGGTGAGTAGTGCCATCCTTCAAGGGAGTTCACCTCCAAAACTCAAGGATCCGGGAAGTTTCTCCATTCCATGCACTATTGGTGACACTCCAATCAACAAAGCTTTATTTGACCTTGGGGCAAGTGTTAGTGTCATGCCATATTCGGTTAGCAAGAGGCTAGGAATGGGAGAACTCAAATATACCAACATTACGCTTCAAATGGCGGATAGATCAACAAAGACACCTTTAGGGGTATGGGAAGATGTTCCCGTGAGAATTGGAAAATTCTTCATCCCGGTGGATTTCGTTATTGTTGACATGGAAGAAGACTCCAACATTTCTATTATCTTTGGAAGACCTTTTTTGCACACCGCGGGAGCCGTGATCGATGTGAAGCATGGAGAGCTCACCCTTGATGTGGGAGATAAAACCATCACTTTCAATCTTGAAAAGATAATGAGAGCTCCCTGATTGCATGAGCTGTGTTTTATGGTTGATCACTATAGCCGGAAGGATGATAGGAAGAAGTTGGAATTTCAATGGAAAAAGAAAGTGGATGATGCTCCATCAAAAGAACAAGGAAATAGCAATAATGAGAGCTTGAAAAGCTCACCCATGACAAGTGAAGAAGATGGCCCATTGGCCAAGACAAGAAAGAAGGAGAGTTGTCTCTATCAACTAAGAAATTTTTAGCGATCAAGTAGACAAAGTTTGCGGTCTTTGGGATGATGAGTTTGAAGGGATATTCAATCCCTATATTGGTAATGCTATGACCCAAGACCATCATGGAGAACGACAAGTGCAAAAATCTATTGAGTACCTTTATCATTATAATGAGCAAGCTTTCGACTACTTCTTCAAGGTGTTGAGTAACATCAACAACACCTTGAACATGCCCCCTTAACATATCACATTGGAATGAGAGTTTGGTGGAGTCCTCCCTAAACAACCATTTGTAAATATTCTAACTCCCTAACTTGCATTTCAATTATTACATTGAAATTTTGTCATTATTGGATTTATATTTTTGTGCCTTGATCAAGATATTCATCATTTTCAGAGAAGTGAGGGAGGGACCTATGATTTTATTGATGTTGTTTTAGCAGGATTTTTCCTGGAAGGATCCGGCTTGATTATAGAGTAATAAGGGTATCTAGTTCAATAAATTAGGAATAAAAGTGTAAATGAATAATGGGAAAGAACTAAGTATAAATAATGTTGTTTGTATTTCTTTGACAAGCTGACCACAAGTTCAGTGTATACAATTGAATATTCAGGAAAATAATAGACAAGTTGTAGAGAAAAGATGAATAATATCCTGTGTCTACAAATGTTTAGATCATGCTATTTATAGTCTTCAAATATTAACGTTGGATGTGTACTCAACGTTCCCCTTGATCGTTGGAGTTGTTAGCTGGAAAATAGGGCACATTTCCTATTAATACGGTTAACTCATTCTTCTTCAACAAACCGTTGTTCTTTTCCTTTTGCAGGTTCTGATTTGCTAAGATTATGTGCTCTTTGTAGTTGGACTTGGTCTTCCATGAGAGTAGGAGGTGGGCACTTGCCTTTATATAACCGTTTTGCTGCTTGTCAACTTAATCCAGCCTGCTTAAGTGTCCTGCCAGGCTACTCTGCACTTACCAGCTGGTTTTTCTTCTAGGATTTAGTGGCCTGCTTATCTTGTGGTTTTCTTCATCTGCCAAATAGTGGTTAGATTTGTCCGGTCCCTGTTTGCCCCAATCAGCCTAATAAGGTCAGGCTAAATTGAAGTCGAGACCAGGCTAAATTGGGCCTAACAATTGCCCTTGACATTTTACCTGTCTTTGGATCGGGCCGGGGTGAGATGTCAATTTACCGGGCTCAACAATAAAAAGAATCACATTTACTCAAGGACTCTTAGACTTCTAGTGACCGTTAATCACTGCAACGGCTAACTACATGATGTCATGCTGACAGTTTTGTGTTTTCTAGGGTTTTTGCACCGCTACTCTTCTTCTATAAATACGGTAATTGTGATGAGTTTATTTATCACCAAAGTTCTTCCACTTTTCTTGCTAAATCTTCTCTAAAATTCTTCCCTATTTCCCAGGAATTCCAGTTTTCTATTTCTCATTAATTTATCATGATAAATAAAACAATAGAGGATATGCGAGCCAAAAAGCGTCCTGCTTCCCAGAAAGCTGCGGCTGAGCCTGAACCCACAGACGTCCA